>NC_056744.1:730970552-731270552 GCF_019279795.1 Protopterus annectens
CATTTAGAAACTAATATATTGTCTTAGCCATTGTGCAATTAGAGATTAATGTATCTAGTGTTTAAGGAAACTACCCGTGGTAGTGGTGCTGCGGTAGCGTTGTCGCCTCACAGCAAGTCGTTGTTGCATTCGATTCTCATCTAGAGCGTCTTCTGTGTGGAGGCATGCATGAATGGGCGTGCCTTCATTGAAGGTTTTGCATCAGGGCTGGTAACTCAGCACATAAAAATCCACTACCAAACATTAGCGGACCGGAGTTCCGCTGTGGCGACCCCTAACCGGGATAAGCCGAAAGACACAACAACAACAAGTGTTTAAGGAAACTATTTTTATGCTGTCTTTAACACTTTGAATTGGTATGGTTCACAAGATGTGTTTTATTTAGGCAGACAGTTGTTGCATTGCACTGCTGACTTTTTGTTCAGATGTAATCCATCACTGCCACTAAATCTCAACTTACTGTTAGCAGCAGGATACTAAGGCCCATTGAATCATTACCATCTCAGTTATTATGGCTACATCTTATCCATGAGGCTGTGCTGAGCATAATTCTATTTTTCTATCCATGTTTTGACATTGTTAACTGCTTATTGAACTAAATGTTGCATTATATTCTTGCATCTGTAAATATTTATTTATTTGTTTGTTTGTTGTTTGTTAACCGGGAAAGTCCACTGGGCCTAACAGAGCTCATTTTCCTTGTATCTTTAAATATGTTTTGTTCATTTATTATGTGATCCTATTCACACGGGCTGTGCCTGCAAATGGTCCATTGAGATAAGATATCCCATTAGACACATACCACTTCACCCTCTGTACCTTCCATGTCTGCCTTCACTTTAACACATTTCGCATCATGTTAAAACTTACCCTAACTAGTAGCAAGATGGTTTCTGACGTTATAGTACTTTCTACAAACATTTCCTTGAAGCAGCATAAAATATTAGGTTCTTCTTTTCTTCTTTCTCTCCAGATTCACAAGATACAGCCTCATTAATCTTTCCTATAACACATTAAAAGCCTTGCAGTACTGTTACAGTTTATCATAGTATTTTGTTATAACTACATAAGTACAGCAAGTAAACATTTTCTGTTTTAAAACAGAACCTGGTGGAACACAGTGTATGTGAAAAGATAACCAAGCAGTCACAGGCATTTGAACACTTAAAGGACATTTTCAGAGGCATAGCTAGTGTGGGGTGAAGGGGACAGCCACCCCAGGTGCAAGGTGTTGGGGGGGTGCAATTGGCAGATGCCAGTTAGTATGGCAGAGTACCAACATTCATTAATGCATGTGGGCTGCATGTCATGTGTGGTATAAGCTGTAGCAAGTTGCTTTTTTTTTTTTTTCAATTTAAAAGGCACCAGATCAGGAAATGACACAGGGTACCAGATAATCTAGCCATGGTTTCAAATGTTGTTGGTAGCTCACATTACTTTTTATATTTGCTAATTGGGTAAGCCCACTGGTTAGAAGTGACCCTTTTCAGTAATGATTTGGTAGTACTGTCTGGTTAAGTGACTTTCTCAGTGTTGTACGCTAGGCATATGGGTACTGAGAGGACCAAACCCTGAACTACAGGAAGCAACTCATTTACAACTCATAGCCTTGATCCTCTGCATTATAACCACCATTATATGTATTTCTACTACTGTATGATGTAGTAAAACAAAGTTCTTCTTTTGTAGCATCAGATCTAAGGCCAAATGCATTAGGACCATTTTGCAGACAGTATTTTCCCAGGCTGCCAAAAACCTCACAATCCCATCATGCAACATGGTGCCTAGCCTCTCCAGATCTTTGCTGACATGCTTAATTTCAGATGTCTCTCTAAATGGCCTCAAGCTAACTATAAATGGCCTCAAGCTAACTATAGTTGTTAGTAGAGTTACTTCCTCAAATGTGTAAATGTATTCAATAACATTTTATCATTTTGTCTCTTTTTATACATTTTTGCAGTATTTTTCCGTCCATGTTTTGACATTAATTGCTTATTGAACTAAATATTGTAGCATGTTCTTGCATCTGTAAATATGTCTATGTATTTGTTTTTTTAGCATATCCTTGTATCTGTAAATATCTTTTGTTCATTTCTTATGTGATCCCATTCACCCAGGCTGTGCCTGCAGATGGTCCATTTTGATCAGATACCCCGGTAAATAAATAAATATATAAAAGAATGAACGATTCTTTACATGTGTGTACATGATGGTATGTTTTTACTGCATGGTACACTATATACCACTTGAGCCTCTGTACCATCCATGTCTGCCTTCACATTAACACATTTCGTATCATGTTAAACCTTACCCTAACTAGCAGCAAGATGGTTTCTGACATTATACTACTTTCTACAGCCATTTCCTTGAAGCACCATAAAATATTAGGCTATAGTTTTCCCTTGTTTCTTCTTTCTCTCCAGTTTCACAACATACAGTTCATTAATCTTTCCTATAGCACATTAAAAGCCTTGCAGTTTATTATAATATTTGTATAACTACATAAGTACAGCAAATAAACATTTACTGTTTTAAAACAGAACCTGGTAGAACACAGTGCATGTGAAAAGATAACCAAGCAGTCACAGGCATTTGAACACTTGAAGGACATTTTCAGAAGTATAGCTAATGTGGGATGGAGGGGACAGCTACTCCAGTTGCAAGATGTTAGGGGGTGCAATTGACAGATGTCAGTCAGTATGGCAGAGTACCAACATTTGGAAATGCATGTGGTCAGCATTTCATGTGTGGTATAAGCTGTAGCAAACTGCTTTTTTATTTATTTTTCCATTTTATTGGGCACCAGAGAAGCTAGCCATGGTTTCAAATGTTTTGTTAGCCCCATTACTTTTTATATTTATTAATTGGGTAAGCCCACTGGTCAGAAGTGTCCTTTTTCAATATGGATATGGGGAGGATCAAACCCTGAACTACAGGGAGCAACTCATTTACAACTCATAGACTTAATCATCTGCATTAGCCACCACTTTATATATTTCTGCTAGTGTATGATATAGTAAGAGGAAGTTCTTCTTTGGTAGCATTAGGTCTAAGGCCACATGCATTAGGACCATTTGGCAGGCCATATTTTCCCAGCCTACAAAACCCTCCCCATCCCATCATGCAACATGGTGGTTAGCTTCTCCTGATCTTCGTTGACATACTTAATTTCAAATGGCTTTCTAAAGGGCCTCAGGATGATTTTAGTTGTTAGTAGAGTTTCTTCCTCAAATTTATAAATGTATTTAATAACATTTTATCATTTTGTCTGTTTCTTACACTACTTCACGGCTTGAGGGTTTTTATAAATGTTTGCAGTATTTTTCTGTTAAATTTTTCTTCTCTGCCTTGGCCACAGCCTACCTTGTTGGCTTTTTTGTCATCTTCTAGGCTTGTACACACAGCAGAAAAGTAAACGATAACACATAAATTATATTTTACTTGCTTGCTTTTCTTGCTGATCTGGTGTTTTAGGCATCTGTTATGTTATTATAATGTGTCTACTTTTTCTGACATCCTATCTATAGGAGGTAAATTCCTTCCCAAGATCAACATGAAATCTGCAGAATTTGAATTGGAGAACAGTACTATGTCTCCAATTTCTTGATCTGAAAAAAGTATACTTCTTTTCTGATGAAGGAATATCAGATGTGGTTCAGTTGTGACATGAAGAAATGAAACCAAGTGCAGACCGGAAAGAAGCATAGTTTCCAATGAAATTTCCAGAGAGGTCACACATTCCCAGAGTGATGGGTCATTGGCAACAGATAAGCAACTACAGGTCACATGCTGATTACCAACATCCATAAGGCCTTTCCTGATTGTCCCAATCTGGTGGCAGTTGGTGGACATTTATCTGTACATCTCTTTGCTTGAATGTTCATCACCAAGGACAGATAGAGCAGGATGATCATATCCAGGTGTACCCTTGAAATCTCAACCCCATTTCCTCTTTCTTTACCCTTGCCAGACACATAGTCTTCCCCATCAGTGACAAACAGCAAAACTGAAAGTATTAAGATTTCACTAAGTAGTAATCCAAAATATTTTGCTAGACCAGAAAGGGCCAGCATTTGACTGCCAAGATTTTTTTTTGTAGTACCAAAAAAAGGCAAAGATCTCAGGGTGATATTAGACTACAGTGGCCTAAAAAAAATTGTCTCAGAAGAAACGTTTTATATGGCCATGGTATAATTCATCCTTTTTTGCTTATCCAAAGAAGACTATATTTGCTGTTTGGACCACATCCCAGGACACCTGTGTTCGTATCAAAATTGCTATGGAGACCAGGAGGTTCTTACACTTCTGAGCCAGAGCAAGCCTTTAAGCCAGAGCAAACCTTTTATCAATTCCGAGCTTATCTGTTTGGTCTCATAGTAGCTCTTAGGGTGTTCAAGAACATGTCTGTTATAGCAGCCCACAACAGACTGCAGGGAGCTAAGTTTTTTCCATATATAGACAACCGGTTACTAGCTATTCCCTAGTTTCAGGCTTTGGTAATCAGCCAAGAGTCTAATTTTGTTTTTTTCCTCTCTTCAGGTAATGATGTGGTAATGGGTTACATTCATCAGCAACAGTCTGAATATCAAAATATGCAGGGCACACCTTCCAGCAGGCAGAATTCAGTCCCTTCAGCTCAAGGTGTCATACTTTATGACCCTGCCAAAAGTCTTGCCACATCTTTATCTCAAAGTATTGGGTCATATGGCAGCAGCTCTTCCCATGGTACCTTATACGAGATACAATTTGAAAGTTCTTCATTGCACTTTAAGACTACAGTGGTCATAGATTGCAGATTTACTGATGTGAAGTTGGTCAGTCTTGCCGTTCATTCTTCACTGATGAGTTTGGAGCCAATCCTCGGCTCCGACACGGCTGACTAACAAGCTCAAAGTTTTCCAGTAGCTCGAGACCTAGCCCCTTATCCCACAATGCACTGCTGGAATTACCTCAGATCTAGTTTGCCGCAGCATGGATCTCTTGGTTTCCAGCGTTGCTCAAGACTATTGTGGGAACTTTCAACTTTCAGCAAGTTTTTCCATTGCATTTTTATATCTTTCTACTATTATATTTACATGGTATTACCTAGTTCAGCAGATTTTTCTGTTTTTCCCCTTTTCCCAGTAAATCACTAGTGCTTACCTTCAGCCTGTTGGTCTTGGGCCTTTTCTTACCTGCCTTATTGTACAGCTTGTCAGATTGGAGTTGCCCCTTTTGGGCTGAATATTATTATTAGATTACTCATTTCTGCGTTAAACTATTTTTATATAGTTAAATAGTGTTGCTTTTTGATCTTGTGATTTTTTTTCAGGAAGTTAGTTGCTATGTCTGAAGAAAGAGAAAAGCATCCTAAGTCTGGGTTCAAGAAGTGCCCAGACTGCGGACAAAAGATGTCTGTTACGGATGCCCATGTGCAGTGTGTGTACTATTTGGGTGAGGTGCATCTGCAGGAGTCATGTAGTATCCGCCACTCTTTTTACACTCGAGTGCTTGCAGAAAGGAAGAGGAAGTTAGTTGACAGGGGTATTATTAAACACCCTTTCACAGAGGCATTGTCAGACCAGGATGGGGACAGCAAATCGTCCAAATCTTCCTCAGAATCCAGGACAAAAAAAGGGAAAAAGTTGGAAAGTGTTGCGACTTCAGCTCCACTGTCTTCGGAGCCGACAATCTGTTCTTTTTGGACCCGGGACACTGCTTTGGAACCGGTTGCCGAAAAACCTCCCTCACCACTTCTCCAATCAGCACTATCTATTCACTCCTCCAGGTCTTCGGTCAGCCTGTACGATCTGGATATGGACCAGCTGGTTCAGAAGCTCTTAAAAGCACCAGGCCTAGCTAAATTGCTGTCGGCTCAGACCCAACCGTCGGAGTCGAAGACCATTACTCCTGAAATGTCTGCTCCTCCTCCGAGCCATACTGGACCTTTGGAGCCGGAGGAGGCCGACCTGATGATTGTGGATCCCTTGGAGCCAACACCTGTTCCAGTGTTGTCAGCTCTATCTGCTCAGACGTCCTCGTCACTGACTGGGGACTCTAGGAGCCGACACTCTCCAGTCAGGTCTGGGGAGGATAGTCACATGGACTTGGTGCCGACTCTTTTTCTCAGAGCTTCGGCTTGGGTGAGCTCGGCTCCTACCTTGGGCTCGGAGCCCACGGCTTCGGTGTGGGAGGGCATTGCGGCTCCTCATGATCCGTCGACTCCTCCTCATCGGAGCCATGGTGCATTTGAAGTCATGAGGCAAGTGTTGCCTCCTAAGACTTCCTCATCTCCAGGTCTGGCCTCTTCCTCCCCTAAAGTGCCTGTGAAAGTTTCTGTTTCCTCCGGTCATCCCAAGCGTAGAGACCCAGAGCCTCAGGTAGCCCTAACAGGGCACTCCCTGCGCTTCTGAGACCTCTCCAGAGGCTCCCCCTGAAGAAGTTCCCAGGAAGAGATTATGCAAGAGGAGGCATTTGGACTCCCCACAGGAGTCTCTAACATCAGACACCGACTTAGATGAATCAGAAGGGTCCCCTAGATCCCCCTCTGAGGACATCTGCTTTGCAGAGATTCTTGAAATTCTTAGGCAGAGGGGTGATTGGCAGTCCAAGAGCCCTATTAAGGATGAGTCAGTTCTACTGAAGGCATTCGGGTCTCAACCTTCCACCTCTTGGGTGTCTCCGCCCTACGATGAGCTTATGGATCTGGTCACTCGTAGGGCGTGGGAGTCACCAGAATCTATGGAACCTGTCCCTAGGAAGCCTAATAAGTATATTTCTGCCCCCATAGATAAGTCCTTTTTGACCAAGGGAGTCCATGTTGATGCCATGGTGGTGGCGGCAGCCACCAAAAAAGAAATGTCTGAGACTTCCTCGTCTATCCATCCTCCTAACAGAGAATCCAGGATCATGGATAGATATGGGAAATGCATGTTTAGTTCAGCGACTTTCTCACTAAGATCATTGAACTACTTGACCCATTTTACCAGACTGCAGAGAGATCTCCTTAAGGAGTTGGGAGATACTCTTCAGGGTGCTGTAGTTGCGAATGTATTCGACAAAGTTGCTGCCCAGCTTGCTACCCTTAATTTTCTCCCGCTATTTCTGTCCCATTCCCTCTAGTCTGTCTATAACTTTCCATTTCCTCCTTCCTCTTACCTGTGCTGCTTCTTTTTACACATTCAGTATCTCAACTCTACCTATATGGATAATCCTTTCCCTCCTTTGTGGCAACTACAGACCCTCCCAAGAATACCTACTTCCAGGACTACACCCCCCCCCCCCCTCACCTCACATCCTCTCTTACCACTTAAAAATCCATAGTCCTTGCGCCACTTCCTTTACTATTTTAAAGTGATCCAGCTGCTGAGCGTCCCTGGTCCCCAGCGCCTTTGAGCTACTGTAAGTACATATTGCATTTTTTCATATTTATTGTGATACCAGAGAGCTGTCTTCTATTGATAGTGTGCTTAAAACTCATCATAACTATTTAATCCAGTGTACCTATGCTCTCACCTATGCTTATTCACTTGTATGGCTATAAATCAGGTAATGCTTTTTAATCCTAATGGTTATCCTCGCTACTGACAGGAGTGTTGCTTAGAAGATTGTTGAGGGTTTTACACCTCCCACGTGGAGACTCTATTTTTAATTTTAACTTCATTCCCCTCGCAATGTTGCCTAGAGATTTGTCGGGCATTTACACCACCCACGTGGAGACGCTACTTTTAATTCTAACTCTATTCCCTGTAGATTCTCTTGGTCTGAGATTATCTACAAAGATCTGTCTTTATACCATCACGTAGTAAATGTAATGCATTTTTTGGTGGAATGGCTGTTTAGACAATTTAAGTGATTTTAAACACCCACGTGGAGGCGTGTCTTCCAATATTACATCGCTTTCCATGCAGTAGCTTTCACTTGTCTGACCCTGCACGGAGAATATTTCAACAATTAGATCCTTTGATAGAGCGTTTTTTAAAGGCTCCCATGTAGGGTTGTATGTGTGCAGTCTGGCTTCTGGATTTATAATTACATCTGTGGAGATGCTTCTGATGTACACTTCTGAACTCTACCATGGAATATGATTGTTGAACTTAGTCTCTCACGCAGGTATTTTCTCAGAGGCTGAGTTCTGTAAAGTGAATATCTTAACTAAGCACCCAGCTCCCTTGAGGGGCTGTAATGCTTTTAAAATTAGAAGAGTTTGCTTATTCTCATATCCTCATGGGGTTATAATGCTAAATTATTCTTATAGTTTTCATTTAGTTCCCCACGTAGAGACGCTACTTGGTTTACTCCTTGATGATGGGATTTAATTGTCCACTCTGTCCTAGCGGCCCGAATGTAACATTTTTAAATGCTATCAGGAGACGCTATTAGCTTTATATGTGTATGATATTGGTGTCAGTATTTTATTAAATTTTGAACGTCCCTGGCGGGAACATAACCCTCCTTTGTCTCATACATTATTGTGTGAAAAAAAGCCCTGTCGCTCTCATTTGTATATTTTAGATTTACTGGCTTGTTTCTTCACCCGTAATACACCTCTATCTGGGATCTCTTGAACAGAGCTAAGTAAGACTCCTACTCTGGATAGGTAGCTTCTTTTTTACCGATTTCAATGCCATACATCTGTATAACATGGTGCTGGATTCTCTAAGATGTCTTAAATGCTGCTTGTACCCTGTTGTGATCTGTGTTTAGCGAAGTGTATTCATGCACCCTTGTATAAGTCTAATCCTCACATGCATATACACAGTTTGTAGTCATTAGTTTAATGTTGGTTTTAATGCAAAATGACTGCTTTAGAATATTAGCTGTATCTTATGTTTGTATAATTTAGGCGAAATGTTAAACTCTGCAAAGCCGCTATCAGTTGGGTTACTGCCTTAATCATATATGACTTAGAGTTGAACTAGTGACTGCAGCTAAGAGGAGGTTTAGTCCACCCTTTTGCCTTCACTTGTATCTGTATTTAGACAGATTTATTTCATGCTGGATACTGGCTACCATATTCAAAAACTACAATGACTTTAACTGGTTTATTAACTCTCTACTGTTTGGACTACTGGCTTGGTGTGTCTAAAGGCCTGTGCAAATTAAAGTTGGTATCTACTGTTCATTGTATATTACATAACTAAGTCCCTATGGTTATGTGTGAGCTATATTTATGTGAGCTATATTTCTCCTGCTTATCAGATATGACATGTATTTGATGAATACTTTATTGTGTACCTTATTACTGTGTAGTTTATTAATGCTTTACTATCTGCTTTGCATATTCTGCTTTTTATGCTAAAGTTACTTTTTTTTTCCTTTTCTCCTGATCCCGTTTGTTTCCCTTCATCTTCACCTACAAGTACCCAGCTCTCTTTGCCCATATCCTGTCCAGAAAACTGACTCCTCACGCCTGACGACAAGGATCCCATTCCAACCTGCTGTTACATCTCAGGGTCTCCCATCCTTGTTCCCAAAAGTTTAAAGAAGCAAGCATCTCAGGTTCTCCCATCCTTGTTCCCAAAAGTTTAAAGAAGCAAGAAAGTATGTGGTTTTCTTAAACCTAACAGTTAACTAAAGAGGTGTTATATTTGGTAGGTAGTTGAAAAGTCGCTTCTAAGACAGGACAGTCAGCAGCTTACCCATTAGCCTGTACACCCTTCTCGGACCTTTTTAAAGCTCATTCTAATTCTAGTCTCACCTTTTTAATGCTCATTCTAATTCTAGTCTCACCTTTTTAACCCTGGAACAGACCTCTCCCTCTTACTATCTTCTACTGCAACATTGGATGTTATGTGATCCTATCTCGCCTACATTCTGACTGATGGGCTCGGAGCCGATCCCTCGGCTCCGACTCGGCACGCTTATGCTATAGAGCGAGGCCTCTAATTGGCTGAGCTATCTTTATCCCAGGATGCACCACCACTAATCCCCCAGATCTCGTTTGCCGCTTACAGAGCTTGGACGTGGTCTCAACATTGGCTGGGCTAAGTACTATATTTATAGTCTCTTTTCCTGTCAGTAGTTCACTCATTTCAACCCAAAAGCTGTTTTAACGGCTATTTTTTGTTTACGAGTGTGTTTCTTGTTGTTCCATTGAGTTTAGCTTAAATTTTCCTGTCAGAGAAGGTTCCGTTTAAGTTAGAGGGGCCTTCCCCTGTACTAACTACTTTAGTGGTTGTGTGTGGGTCAAGTACCCGTTTGAGTTAGAGGGTCTTGACCCTCCTTGTTTTTTTCCCTTTCTCTTTCTGTGTGTAAAAAAAAAAAAAAAAAAAGTTTTTTTCAGTTTAAAATATTCTGAGTTTCTGGCATACTTTGTACCTGTGTCTTAAAGTTTACTGTTTTCTTGTAGAACTATGTCTAAGGAACATAAACCCTCCGGGTTTAAAAAGTGCACGAGGTGTGGGTTCAAAATGTCCATAACGGACGACCACTCCTCGTGCGTCTATTGTCTTGGCGCCAAACATCTCCAGGAATCGTGCAGTGTATGCCATGCGTTTTCCTCCCGAGTCCTCCAGGAGAGGAAAAACAAATTAATCCTCAAAGGATTAATCAAGCCTTCTTTCGAGGAGGCTTTATCTTCCTGTCCGTCTCCTTCTAAGAAGAGGAAAGCGCCGGCTCCGACCAGTCAGTCGGAACCGATGGCTAAAAAAAGCAAAGCAGACTTCTCCATCGGCTCCACGGACTTTGGAGCCGAGGTCGGAATGGTCTGCCTCGATGCCTCCAGCCTCGACCCCTCTGGTTTCGGAGCCGAGGTCTGGGGCATCGAGAGGCGGGTCACCCTCATCGGCTCCACTGATATTGGAGCCGATAAGGGTCATCGGCTCAGACACTTCCCCTCGGGCGAAGTCCTTATCAGCGCCGAGGGAAATTTCCTTGAAGGTTTCCTCAGAGCCGATAATTGTTGAGTCCTTTCGGAGCCGGTCCCCGAGCCCTTCGGAGCCGATGGAGAAATCGGTTCGGGCCCGATCGGTATCCTCGAGATCTTCCAGGATGTCTGATTCGGACATCGACAGGGTGCTCCTTCGACTCTTCCAGTCTCCGGTGTTCCAAAAGATGGTTTCGGCTCCAGCCCATTCGGCTTCGGAGCCGATGGTCCACTCCCTTACTGTACTTCCTCCTCCAACAGCTTCGGCACCGTTGGAGCAGGTGTTGGTGGAACCAGTGGAGGTGTTAGGGTCAGGCCCGACCCTTACTCCGGCTCCTGAGTCGGAGTTCAGTGCACGGACTTCTTCCTTCGGCCCTGGGGGGGGGGCTTCGGGATTGATACCTTCGGTCCCAAGTCTCCCTCTTGGTGCGTCGGCGGCGGGAGTACCATCCACTGTCGTGGCCACGGAGGGGGGACCTTCCCAGGATTCTGGTGGTCCCACCTTCAGGGCTATGAGGAGTGCTCTAGCCAAATCTTCTTTGGCTACCTCCACAGTTTCCCCAGCTTCTTCTCTACATTTGGAGACTGGGTCGTTGGCAGTTCCCCTGTCCGCAGACAGCGGAGCCCCTGGGCCTCAGGTTACCCACGCTGGGGTTTCTCCCCCTCCTGGAGGTCCTTCTGAAGCCTCTTCGGAAGAACCTCCCAGGAAGAAAACGTGCAAGAGGAAGCACGTTGACTCCCCTGACGAGTCTTTGACATCTGACACTGATCTCGATGATGCAGAGGGGTCCCCCAAGCCATCCTCGGATGATGTCTCCTTTGCAGACATCCTGGAAGCCCTAAAACAACGAGGCGGCTGGCAGTCCAAACCTCCCTCTGCTGATGAGTCGGTGTTCCTGAAGGCCTTCGGGGCTCAGCCCTCTACCTCCTGGGTGTCTCCGCCGACGAGCTCTTGGATTTGATCTGTCGAAGGCGTGGAACACCGGACTCTGTGGAACCGGTGCCCGCTCGTCCAAACAAATTTCTTTGGCCCCAGATAGAGAGGTCCTTACTGAAGGTGTGGCTGTGGATGCTATGGTGGTGGCATCTGCTACACAGCAGGATGTAGCAGAGGCTTCTACGTCCGTCCATCCTCCTAATAAGGAGTCTAGGAGCATGGATCGGTACGGCAAGCGCACCCTAAGTTCAGCGGCCTTTACCCTGAGGTCTTTGAACTACCTGACGCACTTTACGAGATTCCAGAGGGATCTGATTAAGGAGCTATCCGATACCCTCTTAGGTAACCTGCCTGAGGAGCTGGCCCAGACGGTTGGATCTCAGCTGGCTACAATGTCATCCATTTCAAACTCGTCCATGAGGCTCATTTCGTATGCGGCCGAAGGGGCGAGTAGAGTGGCGGGTACAGACATTGCTCTACGGAGACAAGCCTGGCTCCGCCTGTGTCATTTCGCTGAGGCCTTCAAGTCTTCATTCGCTGACGCCCCCTTTGATGGGTCCTCCCTGTTTGGGCCCAAGGTGAAAGACACACTTACCCGCTGTGAACAGGAGGGTAAGACTCTGACTGCCGTAGGGGCACGATTTTCCACTCCCTTTCGGCCTTATCCCAAGGCTAAAAGAGGAGGGAAGATGTGGTTCCGGAGATCGCAGAAGTCTTACCCCTCTCAGCAGGAAGGTTCCCCTCCAGAGGCAGAGGAGGGGGAAATTATCAGGAAGACGCCGTCCCAGAGGCGGCAGAGGCCCCGCAACACTGGAGACCGCGAGTCCTTTCGTGGCTCTTCAGCTTTTCATAGTCCCTGAGGGATTGCCCGACTGTGCTGCTCGAGTCAGTCGGGGTCATTTTTCAAGCACCTAAAGGCCTGGGAAGGGATCACTCAGGACCGATGGGTGCTTCAATTATCGCCGGAGGTTACTCCATCCCATTCTGTTGTCCCCTCAGTCCAAAGAATCCCGGACCCGCCACCCAGTCAACGGATACCGCAGCCATAGAAATTTCAAAACTGCTGCAAAAGGAGCCATCCAACCAGTCCCCAGACCAGATCGGATTAGGGACTTACTCAAGATTCTTTTGGTGCCAAAAGACCGGGGACTTGAGGCCCATTTTGGACCTAAGCAACCTAAACCGTTCAGTCAAGAAGTCCAAGTTCGAATGGTCTCTTTACAAACCATTCTCCCATTGTTGGAGAAAGGTGTTTGGATGTGCTCCATAGACCTCAAGGACGTATTACCATATCAAAATGCATCAAACGTCCAGGAGACACTTGCGCTTCAGCCTAGGAGGCAGTCATTTTCAGTTCCGTGCGCTGCCCTTTGGTCTCACCACAGCCCCCAGGGTGTTCACCAAATGCTTGGCAGTAGTGACTGCTCACTTGAGGAGTCTAGGATTCCAGGTGTTTCCGCACCTAGACGACTGGCTTCTAACTGCCACCTCCAAGCATCTACTTCTACGGAGCCTGCAAGCCACAACATCACTGGGCAATTCCCTCTGAATCACCTTCAATTGGCCAAAGTCTGTGTTACGGCCATCTCAAAGAATAAGATTCATAGGGGCAGAGATAGATTCAAACCAGATGCGGGTCTATCTACCTGCAGACAGAATTCAGATCATACAAAATCAGGTTCGAGCCTTACTCCCCAGGTCCAAAGCCCCAGCCAGAATGGTCATGCAGCTATTGGGATCGATGTCTGCCACAGTTCTGCTAGTTCCCTTGGCAAGGTTACACATGAGAATCCTCCAGTGGCTTCTTTCAACTCAGTGGTCCTTTCAGGAACTCCTCTCAATCATCTAATATGGATCACAGAATCTTGCAGACGGGACCTTCACTGGTGGCTAGTGTCCTCCAATTTGGATCAGGGACGACCCTTTGTTCTTCCTCCTCCGGCCACTTTGACCACGGACGCCTCCCAGACGGGGTGGGGGGGGCATTCCCTGGGCAGGTCAGTCCAGGGCAAATGGCATCCGGAAGAGACCTCTCTCCACATCAATATCCTAGAAATGAGGGCAGTACTCCTGTCCCTTCAAGCCCTTCACTATTACCTCCCTCAGGGCGTAATTGCTGTTCACTCAGACAACATGTCAGTTTTCTGGTACCTGAACAAACAGGGAGGGACCAGATCCTATCCTCTTTGCAGGGAAGCGATGAGGGTCTGGGAATGGGCAGTCTCGACCAAACGCTTCCTAGTGGCTACTCACATACCGGGCAAATCCAATGTCCTAGCCGACAGGTTGAGCAGAACCATCCTCTCTCCTCACGAATGGTCTTTGAACATGACTACTACAAGACAGATTTTCAGCGAATGGGGAGTTCCGTGCTGCGACCTCTTCGCGACTCCTCTGAATGCGAAGTGCAAAGATTTTTTCTCCCTAACCCCGGCTCCGGGGAAGAGCCCTATGGACGCGTTAGTCCATCCTTGGCCCACCGGCCTGCTTTATGCCTTCCCTCCAGTTCCTCTCCTACCCAGGGTAATTCAGAAGGCGTCTCTCTTAGGGAGCAAGATGATCTTAATTGCTCCTTACTGGCCTCGTCAAGTCTGGTTTCCCTATCTTCGGAAACATGCTCTGGAAGGTCCATGGTTCCTGGACCAGGTCCCAGACCTACTGATTCATCAGTCGGGACTACTACATCAGTCCCTACACACATTAAAATTGACGGCCTGGCTCCTCCTCTTCCGACCATAGTCAGGAGACATGCACTAGACCCAGATGTAGTGCACATATTGTCTTCAGCCCACAAGTCTACTACTGAAGAAACTGTATTCTAGCAAATGGAAAAGGTTTGCTATCTGGGCTCAACTCCGGGGTCTGGACCCCATTTCTACTCCGTGGCAGAAGTACTCAAGTTCCTGACCTCTTTTCAAACAAGGCTCTTCTGTCTCTACCATCAAAGTACAATTGGCAGCGATTTCTAATTTTCATGAATCCATAGACCCACCCTTAATGAGCAACAGGTTGTGTAAGACCTTCTTGAAAGGTGCTGCTCTATTAAGACCTCCGGTTTCTCATCCTGCACTTCCATGGGATCTCGATATAGTATTACGTGCCTTGACTTCTTCCCCCTTTGAACCGGCAGCTACCTGTGATTTAAAGTTTCTATCATGGAAGACAGCTTTTCTAGTGGCAATTACTTCAGCCAGAAGGGTTTCAGAACTTCAAGCTTTGTCAGTGAAACCCCGTGCTTGGTTTTTCATACAGACAGGGTTTCCCTCAGACCAAATCCTTCTTTTGTTCCTAAAGTCTGTTCTACTTTATGCTTGCAACAGTCATTAGAGCTCCCAGTTTTTTCCCAAAATACTCCAATAAAGCGGAATTTATTTTCCACACACTAGATGTCCACAGGCAGTTACTTTTTATTTGGATAGGACCAAACAATCAAGGAAGACAGATCAGTTGTTTGTGTCCTTTGCAGAAAACAAATTGGGCAACGCGGTCACAAAGGTCACTATTGCCAAATGGATCAGGGACTGTATTACTCAAGCTTATATTTATTCTAACAAAGAGCTTTCCACCTCTGTCAAGGCTCATTCTACAAGGGCTATGGCTACTTGGTAGCATTTCATTCTAAGCTTGCTATTAGTGACATTTGTGCTGCGGCTACATGGTCTTCCCCGCATACCTTCATTTCTCACTACAAATTAGATGTGGCATCTAGAGGACGAGCTTCATTTGGTTCCACAGTGCTCAGAAGTGTTTTCCAATGAGCCACCCGGGATTTAGGTGCTAGGACGCTGTCCCATCAGTCAGAATGTAGGCGAGATAGGATCACATAACATCTTTTAGTTATGTACTCACCATAACTTCAGATGTTTGGGATCCATCTCGCCTACATTCCTAATAACCCACCCTCCTTCCCCCTTCCTTGGAGATCAGAGGATATCAGAAGGTCCGAATCCTGTTGTTTCATCTGAAACATCTAACAATGTTATATAATCAAGCTGTGCATGTGTGCATGAATGCGGACAAACAAGATCTGGGGGATTAGTGGTGGTGCATCCTGGGATAAAGATAGCTCAGCCAATTAGAGGCCTCGCTCTATAGCATAAGCGTGCCGAGTCGGAGCCGAGGGATCGGCTCCGAGCCCATCAGTCAGAATGTAGGCGAGATGGATCCCAAACATCTGAAGTTATGGTGAGTACATAACTAAAAGTTTTGTCCACTAGGTGGCACCCTTATCCGGTTCTCCTTCCCACTATCCCATACCATAACATGACAAAATTTCCTTGATTTTTCCCTAGTCTTACTACTATCTTAACTCACTTTTATCTTCTTACTACCTTCAGCTTTTTAGCCAGCTATAAAGCTCATTCATATTTTCTTACTTCCATCTTTAGCCTTGAGCCAGCGTTTATCCTCCTCCTCTACCCATAGTATATTCTGAGATCGTCCTGTCCTAATAGTGTTACTTATTATCCCACTTTTTATCCTCTAATCCTCTACACTCAGCACCCACCTATCCTCATACTATCCATCCTTCCACTTTGCCCAATCTCTCCTTTTACCTACAACGTTACTTACCTTTCTTAAAAGTGTCTTTCACTGATTGATTCTTCTTCTTATGCTTCTTCCTTCTCTTGTCTCTACCTGCTTCGTTCGCCCTACGAGCTCACTTTGCTCCCCACCCACCACCAGAGGTCGTAGACTTATACCTCTTAGCCACACCCTCTTTCCAAACCAACAAATCAAATTGATCTACCAACCTAATTTTTTACACCACACCCTTCCTCCACATATCCAATCATAAGCTCCCTCTACTTAAAGTAACATAACCTACTCTTATATCTTTACTTGACTTACATCAGTCCTACCTATTTGTTAGCTCCCATAATCAGACTCAGCATCATGCCCACATTAGCTAAATATACTCCTACCAAAATACTTCTCATTGCCACACTTATAATTGTTCTCACTTCATCTTATCTCTTAACCTCATTTACACATCTAAATTTTTCTCAACTTTACTATCCTTATAAACAACCTTACAATCTCTCACTACCTCTCACCAGCATATAAATATAACTTCCACACAAAGCTACCTTCTATCAAAGTACCACAGACTGTCCCACATTAAATATAATAACATAATAACCAGGAAAGTTCAATATCTAATCAGTAACACACATACTCCTTTACTTAGACTGAAAAGACTATCCTTAGAGGATGGAGATATCCATCCTAATCCAGGCCCAGCCAATGTCCTTGCCACTAACTCTCATACTCCCAATCCTACTACCCCACTCTCCCCTACCAAACGTTCCAACTCACTCCTAATAGCTCATCTCAGTATCCATAGCTTAAATAATAAAGTGGCCAACCTCCATGCTCTCCTGGATGTATACTCCTTTGACATCCTTTGTTTGACAGAAACATGGTTAAAACCTGGAACCCATGATAATGAAATCACACCTCCAGGCTATAATATATTGAGATGTGATTGTAACAAAAGAAAGGGTGGGGGGTAGCAATTCTATTCAAAGAAGGCCTAATAGTCACCTCTTCACCCTACAACCCTCTTATGGAAAATAATGCTGAAATATTCATCTCCAAAATACAGATCAATTATAATAAATCCATAAATAGTATCTGTATCTATTTACCTCCTGGGAACAACATCACTACACTAGAGAATATACTTTGTTGGGTCGCATCATCCTTCCCTCAAGAAACTATAATCCTAGGTAACTTAAATATTGATTGGAAGAGCATCAATACTGACCATCCTACTTCCCATATTAACCTTCATGGCTTCTCTCAAACCATTACCTCCCCCACTAGAATTAACAAACCAAATAAAAAAGAGACTACCTTAGACTGGATTCTTATAAACAACTTTCAACAAACTTATAAGGTAGGGACTTTCCCTGATGATGAAAGTGACCATTCATTGACCTACATAATCAGGAAAAAGATTGATATTGCCAAACCCACAATATTTTGGACAATTTGGAGCAACAAGCTTTTTAACATACAGCTATTCCAAAGTGAAATTACTGCTTGTAATTGGTCTCCCATAAAAGCCCTACCACTTGAAGAGGCTGTCAAATACTTCAGCTCTAAATTCTTAACTATCCTAGACCACCATGCACCTAAGCATACCATCAGAATTAGATCAGAACCAGCTCCTTGGCTCTCTAAAGAAACCAGGCAAAAAATCCTACTCAGAAACAAAACCTGCGATAGGTGGTGAAGTACTAAACTTACAGCAGATCAACAAGTATTTAAACAACTGAGAAATTTGACAAAAAAGCAATACTCTCAGATAAAAAAACTTTTACTGTAAAATGCAGCAAACACAGCAAAATAATCCACAGAAATTCTGGGCAAGTATCAATAGACTCCTAAACCCTGGTCACTCCAGTACACCAAGCCCAACAGACACTAATCTCAAGACCACAATCGAAACCACTAACACCTTTAATACCTTCTTCACTGAGGCCATACAATCCCTGGCCAGCCAACTATCCCTTGATAACTCTAGCTTTCCTATCCCCAATAATAGCCCTATTCCCAATTTCAAATTACAACCCATCTCTACTAATTTTGCTTACAAACTCATCCAAAAACTGAAGCCTTGTTCTCCTTCTGCTGACCAGATCCCAGCTGAATATTTGCAAAAAGCAGCTACATCTGTAGCCTATCCCGTATCTATTCTTATAAACAAAACCATAAAGAAGGGAACCATCCCAGCCATATGGAAAATTTCTCACATTATTCCCCTTCATAAAGGGGGTAACTGGAATGAATATTCCAACTACCGACCTATAGCTCTACTATCTCCTTTAGCTAAAATCATGGAAAGAGGCATTCATCTCCATCTACTTAACCATTTAATTCAGCATAACTTACTAGCCAATACCCAGCATGGTTTTAGGCTATTCCATAGCACCACTACTGCCCTTCTTTCCTTCACTGATTCTATTAACAGAAACCGTAATAATAATATTCTCTCTTCAGCTCTCTTTATTGATCTTTCAAAAGCTTTCGACATGATTAACCACCCTTTGCTTATAAACATTCTAAAATCACTTTCTTTTGACTCACTAGCAGTACAATGGTTCACTTCCTACCTCAGCAATAGGCAGCAAGCAGTCCTCTGGGAGAATAATCTATCATCCCTCCTGCCAGTCACCTTGGGTATCCCCCAGGGCTCAATTCTAGGTGTCCTGCTTTTCTTTATATTTATAAATGATCTGCATTTAGCTAGTCCAGAAGCTACCTGCATACAATATGCAGATGATTCTACACTTACTTGCACAGCCAACTCTTCTTCTGAACTGCAGTCCATAACTCAGAAGGTGTTTAACACAGTAGAGTCATGGTTTTTAAAGTGTTGTCTCCTTTTGAATCCCAAAAAATCAAAACTCCTACTCTTTACTCCTGCCCGTAAGTCCACACCATTAGACTTCTCAGTCATCTCTAATAATGGTACCCTCATTTCTCCTGACTCCAACACCAAACTCCTTGGAATTACAATAGATAACAACCTTAATTTCGATTCTCACATTAACAGCACTATAAAAAAGTTAACAGAAGAATGGGCTCCCTATATAGGATTAGATCCTTCCTTACCTCTAAAACTAGAACCACTATCGCCCACTCACTTCTAATCTCTATACTGTTCTATGCCTCACCAATTTACGCAAACCTAACTAAAAACAACCTGCTCAAACTAGCTAGCTCCTATAATAACACTGCCCTTTTTGCCACTGGAAACCCCTTCCGAACCCATCACTGTCACAATCTAAAACAACTTGGTTGGCTTGAACTACAGAATCAGCTTCAATTTAACCAACTTACCATTGTCCATAAGGTCCTTAATGATCCAAACAAAACTCCAATACTCTCTAACCTCATAATCCCCTGTAAAAATCTCAATACCTTACGCTCATCAAATAAACTATTAGTTAGCATAAACAAGTCCAACAACATGGCAGGTGACTCTCTGATTTCAAACACAACTGGCAAAAGCTGGAACCTTCTACCTTGCATTACTTACTTCCCTACCCCCTCTTCAAACAAAATCTCAAATTATTCCTTAGAACACACTGGCTATGCCCTTGCAGTGACCCTGACTAGAATTTCTCCCCGGTTCTTCTACTTCCCAGTTTCTACTTAAAACTAGACAATATTGTTTAGCATGAATGAAAGAGTGAACTGTAAAACTACTGTAACATTTGAGTATTTTATTCCTCTGAAGATCATGTTCTAAATTCTGTTCTTTGTCATTTTATGTACAATACAATGTATCTGAAATAGCTGCTATTTACTATTTTATTGTAAACTACTACCTAGTTACTTACTGTTTTGTTTGTTTATTTTTATTGTAATTTTTAACCTTTGTTATTACTGTGGTTAGTTTGGAGCTTTTCTCCCCGGGACTCTACTGAAAATGGACATATATCCAGTTAGACTAGCCCGGTCAACAAATGTAAAATAAAATAAATAAATAAATAAATTCAATAGTTAACTCGTCCATTTGTCTCGTATCTTACGCAGCTGATGGTTCGAGTAGAGCTGCAGGTACAGGGATTGCTCTCTGTAGACATGCCTGGATGCGACTCTGTTCGCGGAACCCTTCAAGTCTTCCTTTGCGAATACCCCGTTTGATGGCTCATCCTTGTTTGGGCCAAAGGTGAAGGAGACTTTGACCAGGTGTGAACAAGAAGGAAAGACTCTGTCAGCCGTCGGAGTCTGTTTTTCCACCCCCACTCGACCCTATCCTAAAGGTCAGAGGGGAGGAAAGATGTGGTTCCGGAAAGCCCAAGGAGCCTTTCAAGACACACGTGGAGAGCCCCCCTCCAGAGGCAGAGGAGGGGGTTACAATGGAAGACGCCGCCCTCGCGGCAGAGGGGGTCCACAACACCAGGGTGACAGAGATCACTTCTCTGGTCAGTCCTACCAGCACTCTTGAAGGGAGGCCTGGCTGTCCTACTCTGGAGACAGTCGGGGGTCGCTTGTCATTGTACCCAGAAGCCTGGCTAGATATAACAAATGACTGTTGGCTACAAAGTATCATTTCCAGAGGGTATTTCATAACGTTCTCCATCCAGCTCCAAGCCGTCAAAAAAATCCCGGACGTTCCACTCAGTCACAGGGAACAAGCAACAATAGAGGTATGCCAGTTGCTAGAAAAACTAGTCATTCAGCCAGTCCTGGCAGACCAAACAGGATTTGGAACTTACTCAAGATTCTTTTTGATTCCAAAGAAAATAGGGAACTGGAGACCCATTTTGGATCTCGGCAGACTCCACCAATTTGTGAGGAAAGAGAAGTTCCGAATGGTCACGCTACAGTCCATACGTCCCTTTTTAGGGAAAGACAATTGGATGTGCTCAATCGATCTCTAGGATGCGTACCACCACATAAAGATGGCCAGACCATCCAGGGATCACCTGCGTTTCTGGCTGGGAGCCAATCATTATCAATTCCGAGCTCTGCCCTTTGGACTCACTACAACCCCTAGAGTGTTCACCAAGTGCATAGCAGTAGTCACGGCTCACCTGAGGCATCTAGGATTCCAGGTGTTTCCATACTTGGACGATTGGCTCCTTACCTCCACCACCAGGCATCAACTTCTTCAAGCGAGAAAGGCTACTCTGACACATTGCAATCGGCTAGACATTACAGTCAACTTCAAAAAGTCTGCCTTGTTGCCATCACAGCATATCGTTTTTATAGGGACAGAATGAGACAAGTCAACCACCACTCTTCGTCTTCCACCAGAAAGGGTTTGTATTCTTCGTCAACACATCACGTCCTTGGTATCAAAGAACAGAGCACCAGCTGCAGAGGTATTGAAAGTACTAGGATTGATGGCAGCAGCAATATTGGCAGTCCCGTTAGCAAGGATGCATACAAGGATTCTTCAATGGTTCCTATTCACGCAATGGTCTTACCAAGAACTTCCAATGAATCACACAATCCTGATAACGAATTCTTGCAAGAAGGATCTTCAGTGGTGGTGACATCTCTTCATGTCACAATAGGATGTCCCTTCATGCTACCCACTCCAGTTGCCACTGTGACCACGGACGCTTCCCTGATAGGGTGGGGGGGGGGGCATTTTCAGGGAAAGACTGCCCAAGGCACATGGACAGATCAAGAATCACATCTGCATATCAATGTCCTGGAGATTTGAGCAGTACTTCTAGCGTTGCAATACTTTCAGAACTCTTGGGGACAGTTGCAATACAGACAGACATGTCAGTGGTCTGGTACCTGAACAAGCAAGGCGGGACCGAGTCTTACCCCCTTTGCCGAGAAGCCCTCAGAGAATGGCAGTGGGCAGTGTCATCCCAGCGCTTTCTGTTAGCAACGCACATCCTGGGCAAATCCAACATCATAGCGGACAAACTGAGCAGGGCAATTCTATTGCCCCACGAATGGTCCCTCAAACAAGAGATTGCAGACAGGATTTTCCACAAATGGGGCCAGCCTTCCTGCGACCTGTTTGCCAGTCATATCAACAACAAATGCAGAAGCTATTTTGCCCTGATTCCCCTGCCAGGTCAGTCCCAGAGGGATGCCCTTGTCCACAATTGCCCCCCCCCGCGTCTCCTCTACACATTTCCCCCAATTCCTCTGATACCCAGATTTTTACAGAAAGCAAAGTCGCTGTGACGGACCATCATCCTTATAGCCCCTTATTGGCCTCGGCACATTTGGTTTCCATTTCTTTACCATCACATTCTGGAAGACCCATGGATCCTGGACCCAGTTCCGGACTTGACACATCCGTCAGGGGATCTCCATCCTTCATTGCAGACACTGAAGCTAACTGCTTGGCAGCTTCAATTCCCTGCATAGCCAGGCTTTATAATCTTTCCCATGACACTAGTCAAATTTTGTTGGCTTCCCATAAGCCTTCCACTAGAAAGTTGTATCGTAGTAAGTGGAAGAGATTTTCCATTTGGGCTTCCTACCATAATATTGACCCTTACCAAGCACCATTGTCTTCTATTTTACAATTCTTGACAGAAATTTTCAACAAAGGAGCAGAGGCTGCTACAGTGTGGGTACAACTAGCTGCTATATCTAATTTCCATCTAGGGATTGATGGATTGAATATTATGGCTCATCAGTTGTCTAAAGCTTTTCTAAAAGGTTCCTTTCACATGAGGCCTCCAGTGAAGACTGCTTATTCTCCCTGGAATTTGAATTTTATGTTATCAAAACAGTGTAAGAAACTTCTCTGTGTGGAAGATTTTCAGTCCATACATTTCTAGTTAATCACTGTATATTAATCAGAACAGACAATAGTAGTAGAAGTAGCGAACGTAAACTCGTCAAGTCAAAAAGTAATAATAGAAAATATATAATTCTACTGCATTACTAAGTATTCGAAAGTAATCCAAGCAAGTTCGCTACTTCTACTACTATTGTCTGATCTGATTAATATACAGTGATTAACTAGAAATATATGGATTGAAAATCCTTCCACACAGAGAAGTTTCTTACACTGTTTTGTTTTTAGACCCACTACACTTTAGTGGGTTGTTTTGAGACTTCGGGGATACCACGGAGATTACTTGTTTTTTTTAATTTTATGTTCTCTCGCATCATTCTTCCTCCCTTTGAACCTGCATCATCTTGTGAGCTAAAATTTCTATCATGGAAAACTATCTTCCTAGTAGCCATCACTTCAGCCCGCAGAGTGTCAGAGCATCAAGCCTCCTTATATGGTCTTTCATGCTGACAGAGTATCTCTCAGGACAAACCCATCCTTTTTGCATAAAGTATGTTCAGAGATGAACATCAATCATGTCATTAAGTTGCCTGTTTTCTTCCTTAATCACACCAACAAATTGGAATATATGTTGCACAAACTTGATGTTCACAGACAGCTTAGATTTTATCTAGACAGAACAAAAGAGATTAGGAAATCAGATCAGCTTTTTGTGTCTTTTTCTGAGCCACGAAAGGTAAACCAGTCACCAAAACAACTCTAAGTGGCTGTCGGATTGTATCACTTACACCTATTCTTGTCATAACATGCCCTTGTCTAGTAAGGTGAAGGCTCATTCAACCAGAACAGTTTCTACCTCTTCAGCCTTTCAAGCCAAATTACCTCTAGACAACATCTGTGCTGCAGTCACATGGTCTAAACTTCACACTTTTATAACTCATTACAAAGTGGATAAGGCCTCCAGGGACAGGGCTTCATTTGGTTCTACGGTTCTGAAGAGTGTACTTCCGTGAGCCACCCAGGGTTAGGGTGCTAAGGACGCTACCCATCAGTGAAGAATGAATGGCGAGATTGAACAACTTCACATAAAGAAGTTATGTACTGACCATAACTTTCCATGTGAGTTGTTCCATCTCACCTTCATTCTCCTGTCCCTCCCTCCTTCCCCCTCCTGGCTGGCAGTTGACCTGGAGGCTGTCTTCATCCTGGTTTCTCAATGTGTCTTCATTCCTAGGCAGAATAATTATAGTATCACTATATGATATGCAGCAAACAAGATCTTAGGTAATTCCAGCAGTGCATTGTGGGATAAGGGGCTAGGTCTCGAGCTACTGGAAAACTTTGAGCTTGCTAGTCGGCTGTGTTGGAGCCGAGGATTGGCTCCGAACCCATCAGTGAAGAATGAAGGTGAGATGGAACAACTCACATGGAACATTATGGTGAGTACATAACTTCTTTTTATGCTAAATCTGCATCTCCAAAACTTGCAAGACTTTTCCAGCTGTAGCCTACAGTCAGGTTTTGAGCCGAAAGAGTGTAAAATGGCTACAGTCATTCCCCTGCACAAAGGAGATACAACCACTGATCTGAGAAACTGCAGGCCCATAAGTCTGACCAGCTTCATATGTAAGACCATGGAAAGCATCATCATAGACACGATAAATGAGAACATAGGTAACCTGCAAAAGCTGGACCCATCACACTTCTGCTTTCTTAAAAGAAGGTAATGCTTATTAAATCTGGTGGACTTTTTGAGAGCATCACCAAAGCACTGGATGAAGGCAAGAATATGCA
Source organism: Protopterus annectens (assembly GCF_019279795.1). Taxonomy (NCBI): domain Eukaryota; kingdom Metazoa; phylum Chordata; order Ceratodontiformes; family Protopteridae; genus Protopterus; species Protopterus annectens. The sequence continues at coordinate 730,995,369 of NC_056744.1, forward strand.
CACAGCTTACCTTAACCTGGCCGAGGCTTTTGATACCACACCCCACTCATGCATTACAGACAAGCTCACTAATTTAGGGATAAACTCTTTTATCACCCACTGGATTGCCAGATGGCTCACTGATAGGACCCAGAAGATCAAAATAGGTGAGGCCACCTCCACCAAGAGGCCAGTCAGTAATTGAGTCTCTCAAGGCTCAGTACTGGGCCTGCTTTATTTGGCATGTATTTCTTTGAAATGGAAGCAAATGCTGAAAGTTTACGACTGACTAAGTTTGGAAATGATTGCAAGCTGGGGATTATCATAGACTCCCCTGCAGACACTAGTATTCTATAAGAAAGGTCCATCTCTGGCTAACAAATGATGCCAAAGACATGGTCTTAAACTCAGTGCTAAACAATGCATAATTGTACCCTTTGGGAAGTCAACCATCCCAGGTAATTGCCATTTGATAATGTGCCCCTAAGAGTTGACCCAGTGGTCAGAGGTTTGGGTAAGCACATAGACAGTAGCCTTACCTCTGACCACCACATGACCCAGTGTTGAGGAAATCATTTTATGTTGCACAGCTTATAAGTAAAGGCATATTATCATGGTCCAAAGAGGTTATTATCACACTGTACTCCACCCTTATCAGACCAGTCATAGAGTGCAATGCTCCCTTTGGCATGCACAAGGAGTTGACAAATCCGCCTTATGCAGAGTGCTTTAAAGACCTTTCCTTCTTCTTAATCTTCTATATATTGCTGATGAGTGATCTATGCATGGCTTTCAAGGCATCCACAAACCCCACACTTATGAATCTCCTGCATATGTGTAAGTCAAACAGTACCAGAAATACAAGGTCTAGGGACCCGAGTTCTGTCTGTAACTTAAACAGAACATGCTGGAAAGACAAATATATGTCCCAGAGACTGCCTTTCCTATGGAAAAGGCTTTCTGTCCATGTTAAAGTGAGTTAGTCTATTACCCAATTTAGGCCCAACCTAGAGTAGTGGATGGGAAATAGGAAATTTACACTGTGCCTGGCACCCATGCCCGTTATGGACAGAGATAGCTTATAAATGCCTGGCCCTCGATGTCCTTTTTGGATACAGGACATTGTTATTCTTTCAGGAAAATTCAGCTAGGCTTAGAAAGACGTCCTGGATCATTAGCTTAGTAGCAATTTATGAATCTATAAGAAACACCTGTGCTTATGGATGCATTTTGACAATTGCTTCAAGGGCAGTCCCTTTCAGTTATCCACTTCATGCTACAGTCTCCTTGGATACATCAGATTTAAGGTGGGTTGGGGAGCATTACAGTAAGCAGATGATTTAAGTTATCTTGGCATCATCTATATTCTTTCTTCAAATCATCCTTCTAAAAAGGGAAATAGTTCTCATGACCCTGCAGCCCATTGAAAACTCCTTTCATCAGAAAAGTCATCATCATATATTTCGTCAATGTGAGAGTGGTTTGATCAACAAAAAAAAAATAAATAAATAAAAAAGGAAGAATGCACTATTACCCTGTATGCTTGGAAAGCAGTGAGAGTTTGGGAGTGGGCTATGTTGAACAGCTGAATTCCTGTTACAAACCACATCGACAGGGGGTTCAAAAAGCTGGCAAATAAAATTAAAAAAACAACTCAACAGATGGTTGGTACTGCCTCATGACTAGTTGAAGATTTTCTTTCTTTGCGGAGCTTTGGTGCAGCCTGTTTCCTTCCCTGTAGCACTTTTTTCTCTCTTACTCCTTGAGGAATACCCTCTCCCATAGGTTGCCTTCTGGAATGTATAATGCTTTGCTCATTTCATGTGGTAATAATGTTCAAACAGAAAGCAAACCTGCACAAACTAAAGATAATCCGGTTAGCCCTGTATTGACTTTAACAAGTATAGTTCTCCTTATGCCATAACTTCTTAAGACGTCTTTCCCATTTAAACCAACAAAATCACTTCTAACACATTGATCAGGCAAGTAGAATCTGGTCCTGCACTCCCTGTGACAAACTGCTTAGCTTTTCCTCTTCAGATAGTAGCCAGTATCCCTTTCTTTAGTGATTGAGTGATGAAATTCATATTAAATTCTCAGAAAACAAACATGTGAAACATGTATAAGATAACTGGACTTTTTTTGTCTGGGACATTGCCAAAGGAATAGCTCGAATTTCAGCTCTTGTTCCTTTGGTACACGATTACCTCACACATTTCTTTGATTCAGGACTTATTCTTCCATTAAAGTCCACTTCACTGCAATATCAGACTTTCATCTTTGCCCTGCAACATTCTGGAGGGGCAAAGATTACCAAGAAAGGATGTAGTACACACAGCAAGAAATGCAGTGCATGCAGTCAATGTTGTTATATACTGGAAATAGACAAAATTATTTTAGATAACGGACTAAAGACACTAATAAGATTTATGCAAAGTAATTGTAACACTAAAATGCTTGTGTACATGGCAAAGTGTAATATGTGCTCTAGTTATTACATAGGCAAGACAGAAAGAAGTTTCAAAAAGAGAATTTATGATCATACATACAGTATAAGAAGAAAAGACACCACAAATGCATTATATAGACATATTGAGAGGAAAGGAGATATACATCAGTTTAAATTTGCCATCCTGGATATAATTAATATGGACCCTAGGGGAGGTGATCATAAAACTTTGTTGAGTTATAAGGAGGTATGGTGGCAGATATACTTGGATGCAACTACCCCCCTGGTCTTAATGATCATATCCCAATTAAACCCATTTTGGAGACTTTATAATAACAATAGGTTCATTATATTTATATATTTATTATTATTAAGATAGGTACAATTAATAAGATGGTTATTATTAATATATACACAACCACTTCTTTAGCAGTGAATACAGTTTTTATATTAATGTATAATATTTATGACAAAGGGTAAATAGACATACATTTTATTTATTAATTTTATGACACGTTATATAGGAACTACATACTCAATAGCTAATGGAGTATTGTTAGGAGATCTTTTGTTAAGTTTTGTTAAGTTATTTTTTAGATATACCTAATTATGCAGAGTTTATATAGCACATCAATGATATATATTTTTTATACCTAGTAATTTACTAAACTTGAACAGTTGTATATTTATGATATTTATGATAGGATTGATTGTATAATTAAGACATAGTAAATTCTTTTTTATGTACGGGCTTGGAAGGTTGATTAATTCGTATTACTAACGGATACTGTTTCTTTAAATGTTTTTAAATTTTTGGCGCCATAAAGTATATGTAAGCTTTTCTCATTGTATTTTAAGATGTTCTGATGAAGCCCAAGGTGGTTTGGGTGAAAGCGCTTAACCTTTTTAATGTTATTACATTATTTTTGGAAAACATTTCGTGTTTTGTCACGATAAATCTGTTTTATGCTGTACAAGTGGTGAAACACTTATTGGTGATTCCGAGGCTGTATACATATTTATCAGAATCTGTGGGAGAGAGGCCAGGGAGAGCTAATGGGTAGGCCTAAAGCCCAAGTGCTTAAACCAAATCTAAGAGGCTTAGAACAACACTTAAAATTTAAGTAGGCTAAAAACAAGCAGTAATAAATGCAGCAGAGAAGATGCATTTGAACACTTTAGAGAACAAGTAACTGAAAAACCAAGATGAAGTAATAGAGTAGGAGGAGGAGGAAACACAAAATAAAGTGGTAAGGGAGAAAGGAGGAACAGAATATAATTCAAGGTTAAGAATTAAGGAGGTTGGCCTTCCCGAATGTTCTCTGTGTATTAGGTAGAATGAGCTAATGACACTGGACTGGGAAAAGTGTCCCAGATCAAATTTGCAGTAGGGGCGGGCAGTTGCAGAGCCACCGAATATAAGAACAGCACACCAATAGGGAGGGAGTGTGGGAAACTATGCTACAGCTACTAGCTACACTGTTTTAGGCTTAAAACATTACAGAAATGTTGATCACAGCAGAAGAACAGCAGTGAGACACTAAATGAAAGTTTTACATAAATAAAGGAGCAAGGAGACTAGAGAATGTTTTTAACTGCAAACAAATCAGTTATATGATACCCTCCTTGATAGGAAATCAGAACAAACAAACATATGCTTAACAAATGGAGAAAATTTCCAGTTTATACCTTTCACACAGTGAAACTACCTAAAAAAGCTTTACAAACAGTGTGACAGTAACAAAAGTGATTTAACAGGCCTTGTAAGGCAGACATGGAGAGACCAGAGACTAATTTAATGCTGCTCATCCTATTACCTAGGTTTAGCATGTAGGTTGCAAAACTGCTGTTCTTGACATATAGTTAAAGTTTGTTCCATAGGTGGAGGATATTTTGAAAGACGAATCATAGTAAAATATGTCTTTATCTGTTGATGAAGGTTTAGCTCCTTTTATTGGAGATTTGAGGAATCATTTGTTCTGTGAAGGAGCAGAAGGTCAAGGAAAAATGACACTTTAATGACTCAAATGGCCAGAGATAGATCACCACTGAGGAGTCTGTAAAAGATCAAGTACAGTGAAAGAGCTTCCGGTTTGCCTAGATAGGTAAGGGCCCTTGAGGCTGTTGATCTTAATAGTTAGTAACCTCTGAGATCTGAGTTGAATGATTTGTTTAGAAACAATTTTTGGTTAGTACCTTCATGAGGTGAACCCTGTTATTCACAAAATCTCACTAAGACACCACTGATATATAGACTGTATTTTTGTATAGCATATATCATGGACAGAAGTAGGTTCAAAAATAAAAAAGTTTGCTGGGTGCACAAGACCTAGGATAAAAAATTGCCCAATCCTGGTAGGTGCACTGGTACCAGGACTGGAAAAAATGATAGTGTAGAATCCTCAAGACACGGAAACATTCCTACAATGGAGCTATACCCCCCTCCCCCACTGCTGCAGAAGGAAGTAGCATTCCCCAAAACTCACAAAAACTGATGGGCCAAAAAAGAGCCATTAAGACAATGGAGTAGACTACTGAGAATAAGAAATAAATTTTGCATTGTTACCGTTATGCAAGAAGCCCAGAATTTCCAATTAGAAGATATACAGAAAGATTAAGACGAAAATTAGAGGAAAGAAAAATACTTGCACAAAAAAAAAAATATATCAGATGCTTCAAATAAAAATTTGTTTTCATTAATACAGCAGATTTATGAAAAACATAATATAGACCAAGAAACTTTAGGCAGTCTGGAAAAAGAAGCAACTGAGAAAGTGCAAAAACTTTAAGAAGAAAATCTAGAGAGTTTTGAAAGGTATAAAAAAGAAATATGGACATGGGAAAGAAAAAGAGATCTGAAAATGTGCAATATTTATGCAAAGAAGAAAGCTAAATTAATCAACCAAAAAAAGGCAGCCCCAAAGATATTCAAAGAGAAATACAGACTAAGGCATCCAGATATGGAAATATTCTCAATAAAAAAATATGATCACAAAGAGGGGACATAGGAAGATTAGTAAAGGAGAAGTTAAAAAAAAAAAACAGAAGATGACGTTATGGAATACGCCTGATAAAATGAGTCCTCAACGTAAGATGAAACAGAAGGAGCAGGAGACATCTGAAGAAGAAATATGGACATGGGAAAGAAAAAGAGAATTAATATGGTGCAGTATTTATGCAAAGGAGAAAGCAAAACTAAGACCAAAGGCAACATGGATAGTTGAAGAGAAATACGGGAAAAGGCATCTGCACATAGAAAATTTTACAATACAAAAATAAGAAAACAAAGAGGAAAAATACAAAAGAGGATTAGTAATGGAGAAGTTAAAGAAATAGAAACTGAGGTTATGGATTACCTGCAAAGTGAAGGATTTGGTATAGAAAATCTAACTCAGATGACATCACAGCAGGATAGAGCAATGGATCTCGAAATTAAGGAGATCTCAGTGGAGCAAGAAACATCTGATCAGTTGCCATATGAAGATACTTTGGAGCCTTTTATAGGAACCCAGTACAAATGTTCAGTTGAAGTTGTACTACAACAGAAAGAACAGGAAACTGTTGCAACTCTGACGCAGACAGTGCTGTGGAGTGATAGGTCAGTGAGCTCCCATATGAAAGTGCAATGGATGATACAGGATGAAACTGAAGAGAATATGGCACACTAAGATGCTCTTAAACTTTCTATAGAATGCCCGAAGAAAATTGAGAACAAAGAATGTGCCCTCGGCTTAGAAGAAAATGCTCTAAAACAAGAGTTGCTTGATTTAATAGAAATGGACAGACATATTAAGATCAATGAAAGAAACAGACTACAGAAAGGCAATAAAACGCCAAAAGTTAGAAGTTTGATAAAATAAATGAACACAGTAATTAGGACTGTCCATAGAGATTCATGTGATATAGCAGAAGTAAATAAGATATATTACTGTGAAGCTAAATAACATAAAGTCTTACCATGAAAAAAAACAGGGTAGTAAGGGAAAAGAAGGGTAGAAATTGAATGCCATCATGGAAGTATCAAAAACAGAAAATTGTAAAGCAATTAAGACAAGAAGTGTAACTGTTAGAAGAGTATAGATGATGGAACAGATCAACAGAAATACTCAGAAAGATAGACTTGATAAAAGCAATGCTCAGTATTAGAAAATATCAGGATCTTTCATGCAATATTGCAAATAATAAACTAAAAATATCAGCACAGGCAGAAAAACTTAGAAGATATTCAGATAAATATAAAGGAAAAGTACAAAATAAGCGATGTATTGCTCACCCTTGGGAAACAACGCAAAAGGAATTGAAATATAATATACTGAAAAGCAAAATAGAAGAAAAAGATACATTTTGGAGAAATATCTATGAAGATCCGGTGGAACATAACAAAGATGCTAAATGGATAGAAAAAGTAAAAGAAAGAATAAGAAGTTCAGATGTACAGGATATAAAATGGGATGAAGTAAATGCCAGAGAGATTGAAACAAAGTTAAGAAAAGCTCCTAATTGGAAAACCCCAGGCCCAGATGCAGTACCTAACTTCTGGCTAAAATTAGTAACATCTTTACATGAAGATTTAGCCATGAGTAAAAACTATTTATATGCACATCCTGAACAGACACCAGCCAGGTTAATAACAGGAAAAACACTACTCCTACTTGAGAGTGAACGTGCAAGCTATCTTGAATACTATAGACCAATAACTTGCCTTCCAGCGACATATAAACTATACACTGGAAATGATGATGACAGAGATCATGTAGAAGAAAACTCAATCATAGCAATAGAACAAAACGGTAATAAAAGAAATTCATATGGAACAAAGGATCATTTGTCATTAAAGTCATAATGGCGAACTGTAAAATGGGGAAAAATCTAAGTATGGCATGGATAGACTAAAGAAAAGCATTTGACAGTATTCCAGATTCATTGATAAAAGAGTGCTTAAAAATGTATAAAATATACCCTACACTGATTGGTTACATTACAGCAACTATGAAACAGTGGCAAGCCACTTTACAGTTAAGCCATGATTAAGGGAAATTATTATTCCAGGGATAAAAATTCAAAGGGGGATATTCCAGGGTGACTCTTTGTTATGGCTGCTCTTTTGTCTTGCCCTTAACCCATTAAACTGTCAACTTAATAGAATAGGTCATGGCTACAGTTTGGCTCCTAGAAAACAACAAAGTGTAAAGACCTCTCATCTTCTTTTTTTAGTTGATTTAAAACTATAATTCATCGGATGAGGAACTGAAAAAAACAGCTGCAAGTGGTCAAAACTTTTTCAGATGATGTAAGAATGCCATTTGGTCTTGATAAATGTGCAAAAGCATCCTTTAAAGCAGGATAACTGCACACCAAGAAAACATCAGCCTGGGACAGGAATGTGATATTTAGGAATTGATGAAGGATCAACAATAAACCATGAGCAAATGCAAATAAAACTTTATAAGGAATTTTTTAGAAGACTAATTATTACTGAAAACCACGCTGACATCTGGGAACTAAGTCCAAGTTATAAATCAATTTGCTTTTCCTGTCCTAACTTACAGTTTTGCAGTGATCGACTTGCCCCAAAAGGTGTTGGATCAGTTAGACAGGAAAACAAGAAGGATGCTTCATGCTCATCAAGTGATTTATTCCCCCTTCTGAAGGAGGTATGAGCCTTCTCGAAATTGATTACATGTATAGATCTGCAATTGTAGGACTGCATACATATCTACTAACCCAAATGTAGTGAAAGTTTTGAAACATGAGAATAAGTCTAAGATGACTTTCATGCTCAGTTTAACAGAAGCCTATCAGTGTTAAAAAGGAATGGAAATCAAATATGAAGTAGATAAAAGTCAGATAGCAACTAAATGTGCCAAAAAACAAAGGAAAGATTATAAGGAGAAGGATCAGATGAGAAGGAAAGAAATGTGGAAAATGCATCATGTTGACCAGGATCGAATGCAGGAATGGTTGGTTAATGAGAGGTGAATTTAAATCAAAAGACAAAAGTTTAATGTTGATGGTCCAAGATGGTAGACTACGTACACGTCCATTGAACATGTGGGTGAAACAGACAAATGTAGGTTTTGTAAAACAGAACTGGAAACCATTGCACATCTTGTTGCTGGTTGTGATATACTAATAATAGAAGGACTGTATACTGAAAGGCATAATATCCTGAAAAGCATAATAATGTGGCAAGACTGTTGCATTGGGGATTGCGCAAACATAATACTGAAGTAGCTGAAAAACACTGGAAACATGAGCCATAAAGCATTATAGAAAATTATGAAGTTTATATAACATGGGATCACCCATTACCAACAGTTCAAAAAATAGGTGTGAGAAAAACAGATGTAGTAGTCCATAAAAATAAGACAAAAGTGGCATTAATCATCAAAATTCCTGAACCCAGTGACTACTACTTATTTAGGGAGAGACACAAAGTCATAAAATACCAGGACTTACAGGCAGAAACGAGGGAAATGTTGAAGAAGGATGCCCAGATAGTTCCAATAGTAGGAGCAATCGGTCTTATAAAAAATAATTTACAATCGTACTTAATATGTTACCAATATATGTAACTCAGTATGAATTGTTGAAAGTGTGTTAATCATATCATACTTTGACTTAGTAACCAAAATGCGAACAGCAGCGTACGGATAAAACACAAATGTAAAAAACGCAGCCCAGGTGCCACAAAACAGGTCCTTTAATCCAAGTTTAAGCACTTTCGTTCAGATAAGAACTTCCTCAGAAACTAAAAACCTCCCACAGGATCTCTGCTTTTAAAAGGGTCCCTATTACATCGACGAAAAATCAAAGTCTTGAATGAATTAGAAGTCGAAAATGACATTCTTCGTAATCGCTATTGTGAGATTGCGGTACAGTAAAATCAGAAAATTTTCCCTTTCCTCACTCTAGTGTGATCTCGATGTTGGAATATATATTTAGCGAGGGTAGGGGGTGCAGCCTCCCCCCCCCCACAGTAGCGATCTCCTGCATTTCCGCTCATATGAGCATTCGAGATTTTAAAGTTTTATCTGTATAATATAGACCCTTTTAAAAACTCAGAATCTGCACCAAAAATTAAACAACCTTTTCTTAAAGTAGTACATACATCATAAAACGTAACAAACTTTTAAAAACACAATATAAATTAAACAATATAAAATAATTAAATATACTAAAGTGATGCTGCTCTCAACATTAACACGGGTTTGATAGAAATAATCTCATTCAACCCAGGGAATAAACTTTCATTTGATAATGTCTGCCAAACATATTCCCTATACTCCAGGATGAGCCGCCAGTCACCACCCCTTTCAGGTGTAGATGCCTTCTCCAAGACAGTAAAGGAGAATTTCTTAAAGTCTTCACACATACCAGAATGTTTAAAAAGTGCTTTATTAACATTACCCTTCTTTATAGCATAATTATGTTGGTAGATCCTCGTTCTTAAAGGACCAATAGTCTTACAACATAAAAATCTGGACAGGACACACAACATGCAATGTAAATCACACCCTTAGTGTTGCAATCATATCTACCCTTGATACAATTCACATTTGGGAAACCAGATACCACCAAATATGATCCCTCAAGAATATACATTGCCTACATGTCCCACAATGCCTCATCCCCACATCTGGAATTATAGATAAACTCACTAAACTAGGTATAAATCCCTAAGTCACAAGATGGGTTGCCAACTGGCTCACTGACAGAACCCACACTGTGAAAGTAGCAGACTCCAAATCCGTCTTCAGACCAGTGACAAGCAGAGTACCACAGGGTTCAGTCCTGGGTCTTCTCCTGTTTGGTATCTACTTCTCTGAAGTACAGACTAACACAGAAGGTCTTTGGCTAACGAAGTTTGCAGATGACTGCAGACTAGGGGCCATAATCGAAACTCCTAATGATGTGGACATCCTACAAAAGGGCCTCACTGAGACAGATGCATGGTGTCAAAGCCATGGCCTCATGCTCAATGCCAAGAAGTGCATTGTCACCCCCTTTGGTAAAAACTCTGTACCCATGAATTACAACATAGGCAGTAGTATACTTAACACCGAAGGTGTGGTAAGAGACGTTGGGACACAGGTGGACAGTAGTCTCTCCTTTGATAATCACATCGCCACAGTAGTCAGGAAATCCTTCTACGTGGCACACCTTATCACAAAAGGTTTCTCATCCAGCAAAAAAGAGGTCATTGTTCCCCTCTACTCATCACTCATTAGACCCATTACAGAGTACAACGCCCCCTTTGGTATGTACCTCACAAGACATCTACAACAACTGGAAAGGCTGCAGAAATACCTCACAAAGAGGATTACTGGCCTCAGACAGATGCCCTATGCAGATAATCTCAAAAAACTCCAGCTTTACTCCGTCGCATATCGCCTACTCAAAGGTGATCTCTGCCTAACATACAAAGCTATGTCAAACCCAGAGCTGTTGGACGTGCTCCACTTAAAGAAATCCCAATCCCTTTGAGCTACACGCTCTAGGGACCTAAACCTTGTCACCGCAATAAACAGAACATGCCGGAGGGATAGATCCCTGTCCCAGAGACGTCCCATACTCTGGAATAAACTACCTATCTATGTCAAACAAAGCTCCTCATTAGCACTCTTCAAGAAAAATCTTGATGATTGGATGGGAAATAGGAAATTCACCCCGGGGATACCCTCTGTGGCTCTGCTCGACAGTGGCACAGGAAAATAATTTTCTTGGGTGGCAAAAGCCAGGGTACCTTTTTGGCTGGGCTTGTATAGGCCCCAGGGCCGATAGCCTAGTACCTTCTTATGAACCTATGAACAGTGGATGACCCATCAACATCATGCTTCCTTTCTAAAATAGTTTTAATATTGGCACTGTTCTAGAAAACCACTCTAGGAAAACTGTCAACAAGATTCAACTACCCAAATGTGTTGAAGTATTCCAGTGCCCTTTGATACAATTAATCAGGGAATAAACATCAGTGTTGTACTGCATAACAAAAAACAAAGATGGATCCATCAACTCAGTATCCTCCTTACTAACGCCTGACAATTCCCAGGCATATAAAAGGGGCACTTGTCTCTCATTCTCTCTCCTTACTCACCCATGCCAGACTATCGTCCAACAAATTTTGAGGGTAGCCACAATTCTTAAAAATCCCACTTAATTTATCTGCCTCAGTTTCAGAATTTTTATCTTCAGAAATCAATTGACTTAATCTAATGTGCTGCCCTTTAACTAAATTTTTCTTTTGCCATTTTGGGTGTTGGCTATCATAATGTAGGTAGGTGTTTGAAAAAGTATCCTTGCGGTAGATATTAGATTTGTATAAATTGATGTCCAAATAATTAGTGGACAAAACATCAACTTGGTAGGTAAACCTTAAAAAAAATCAGTGGTATCATTCAAATATCCAGTAAAAGACTCCAATTCATCATGATTACCTCTCCAAAGGATATAAATATCATCCAAAAATTGCAAGTATGTTACTAGGTTAGATTTAAACTGTGAACTTTGTACATATTTAGTCTCCCAATACCATAGCACCATATTAGCAAAGATTGGTGTGCTTGCAGTTCCCATTGCTACCCCCTTACATTGTTTAAAATATGCACCTTCGTAAAACACAAAATTATTGACCAAAACTGTCTCCTTACACTGGGAAATGAGGTTCATGTCATCATTACTCATTTGCATAGCCAATGCCATGGACTCATGAAACCACTCAAGCCCCAATTCATGTGGAATAAGCAAAAATAATTATTTGATGTCAGTAGTTAACATTAAATCATCCACGCAAAATGGAACTCTTGCTATGGCTTCTAAAAAGAGCCATGAATCTTTTAACAAATGCTCTTTGTTTACCCCAAAAGATTTCAGTCTATAGTCAACATATTTAGCAAAAGGTTCAGTTTTTGCCCCACCTAACTCTACTATAGGTCTTAATGGTGGGTCAATGATGGACTTATGAACCTTAGGTATCCCGAAAATCGCTGGGATCCTAGCATTTTTAGTAGAAAGACAGACGCCCTTGCAAGTACGGCAGGTGCAAACAGCCAAAAACATCCAAATTTGAACAAAAGAGCCAGCACCATGTGTTGTAGCAAAAATGATTTAATTTAACATAGCATCATACCGGTTTTGGCACACTTGCCTTCCTCAGTGAATCCTAGGATTCTTAACCATAAAAAATTCCCTTAATTTTTGGGGCAGATGATAAGACACAAAAATGTCCTCTAACTCTAAATCTATCCCATTGTAGGCTGTATAAATCTCATTATGAGAAACTTCAACAAAAAATTCCCCATTGTTCAGATATTCCATCATTTTGAGGCCTATACATAATAATCCATAATCACCACACCTCCTTCCTTGTCGGGTTTCATCAACCTGATGTTCCTATCGTTAGCCAGCCTATTTAGTAAATCTCTTTCTTCCTTAGAAAGATTAAAAAATCTGGCTTTGTATCCCTTGCACCATTCACAAATAGTTTTATCAAACAATTTTTCGAACAATGCAATCGGGGGAATAGGGTGTGGGTTCCAATAGTAGGAGCAATCGGTCTTATAAAAACGAATATACAGTCGTACTTATGTGTTGCCGATACATATGCTAACATCAAAAATTGAACGTTAATCATACTTTGACTTAGGAAATGGAGCCATTCCAGTCATGGTATTAGAAATCCAAAAGGCTTGGAGAAGTTAAAAAAGAAAAACATTTTTCAGACTACTACAGAGGCATGATGGTTGAAAGGTGAGAAATTATCAAAAAGGTTTGTAGGTCACTTACGTCTTATTAGAGGGGTGGCTTGCCTATATGGTATGACTTATAAATGGTTTGATAGTTTGCTTACCAAAATTAACTATATTGCATTTTTCATATTTAGATTGAGACCATTATTTTTGCAGCAATTGTTAAAATTCCTCCATCTTGGGTAAGAGTATGTTAAGTCAGTGGATGTTTGAATAACACTATCCAGGCCACTATCCTCTACATTCTTAAATAACCATAGGCCAGGAAAGTTGGACTGAAAGTCTGAGAAATAAGTGCCAAATAGGAGAGGGCTTGACAATGAGTGTTCCTACAGTACACTTCCAGTAATTTTTGCTTTCAGAGGCAGCAACGTTGACTCTAACCACATGCATTTTATCAGACATACAGTTAGCGTTCCACTGCACAACACAGAGATTTGTATTCAAATTCACAAGTCTGTCAGTGATCCTCTGCATGGAATAGTGTCAAAGCCTTTGACCAGATCCAGGTATACTGTATGTACTGCATAATGTTTATTCACTGGGCCACTGACTTTTTCAAAGATGTTACATTTTTGTGAGACTGTGCTCATTTATTTAGATCTTCTCGGTGCCCAGCTTGGACACCTGTGACTACAACACCTGGATTTCTTTTAAAACCATCTGGACCTGCAAAGCTGATGCAAGTTTTTTTTTTTTTTTTTGCACTTTCTCTAACTGTCTCACTTCTGTGCTGCATTCATTGATTTTGTTGAATTTATCACTGTTTTTCAGCCTGCACTTGTTAAAGAAATGCCATCTGTTTGTTATTGTACTGCTCTTAGGTTGTTTTAATAGTATTTTGAAATTTCCTAACCTCCTCTGATACTGTAAAAGCTGTTCTGAGTTTGCTGACATTCTTCTGAGTTTACCAAAATGTTTCTAGGTTTGCAAAGTTTTTCTGCATTTGTAAAATTTCTCCTTTGTTTGCACACTTGTTTTCTGTATTTGTTAACATTTCTCAGGGTTAGTGAACCTATTTCCACGTATTCCTGATAGAATTCTGTCTTTTGTTGTAATGCATTTGCTACTGCACTTGAACTCAAAACCAGTTAATTTTACATTGAGGGTTTTTTTCACTCTGGTGAGAGCAGAGGGCTGATTCATCCCATCTTAGTTGGAAACTGCTGGTAGAAGTCTTATTGTGTGCTTATCTGAATGGCCGGATGGCTTAACTGTGTAAAAGTCTTTCATCCTGCTAGTATAAGGTTACCCATGTCTTATATATAAGCAAATCTCTCCAGTTTAAAATCCTGTATAGGAAATGCTCTCCATAGTCTTCCACTGTTCACTGTTCAAGGCTGCCAGTTTGTGCAGAGGGTAGCACCACTGCAGGTCATCTAATTCTATTCTACTAAACACTCTTACTCAGACCTTTAATTGACTCTCGCCTACTCCTTCCCATCTGCTTTGGATCTGGTATAATGGATAGGCACATCCCTGTTACCTGTGTTTCTGGCCTGGTGAATATGGGCATCCTGAGCCAATGTAGTAACTGCTTCATGTTCAATGACAACCATTTAATTTTAGAACAGACAAACAATGTGTGTGAGAGATGTAGATACACAATGTCATTAGATGCAAAGCTTTCACGTGCACAGAAGAAAAATGCAAACCAGGTTGTTAACGTTCCTCCCAAAACACTCTCTACCAGCACTAAGGAACAAACACATAGACCCACATATGCGGAAGTACTCAGTTATAATCTACCCAAACCTCCAAGCCCTCCTAAAAGCATCTCTTAGTGTCTCTACATGCACATAAAAAAGACAGCACCTAACAAGACACAACTCTGAAAATCATAGTAGCTCCCCTTCCAAGCCCATAAGGCAACACACCACATGGCCAAACATTGTTGTTATTGGGAATTCCATTGTAAGGCATAATGATGTCCCCCTTACCAGGCTAAACAAGGAGAATATCACAGTGAGCTGTCTGAAGCCAGGATCCATCAGATCACACATGCATTTTGATCTTTAAACCACACATACCGTTATTACATGGTCAAAGTCCATGTGGGCATAAATGACCTAAGATGTACCTCACTAGACTATATGAACAGACATGATGGAGCTCTCTGAATATGTGTCCCAGGTATGTATGTATCTTGCCTTGAGTAGCATCCTACCTTCACCAATGACGATGCCACAGTACCAACAAAAACTGATTGACGTCAACAATTGTTGTAGTTTTTGGTGTCATAATAAGGGAATCCAGTATCTGTCAGCCTGGAGAGACATGAGCGACAAGCCACTGTGCTTTGCCAGAGATGCTTGCACTTGTCACCATTTGCCTTCTGGATACTGACAAAAACTTTATCTATCCCACATAGTGCCTTTGTTAGGCTGTGCCAAGTTGTTAAACCCTCCAACATAACAAAAATCACTTATGACTTCCTAAAGGTACTGCTGCACAATGCTAGGAATTTAAGTAAAAAACTGGACTCCCTGGAAGCACTCCTCACCCTGGAGAACAATATGTGCAGTCACAGAAACATGGTTCTGAACCATAGGAAGCACCCCAGCTATCAAGGGCTGCAATGCCTTTCACACATTTCATTCCCCATCAGCTTAGGATAAAATAAAGGGAGGAAGTGTGTCAGTGTTCATAATGGACAAGTACACTGCTAGACTGGTCCAACAACACAACTCACTGGGCTGTCATTTGCCCAACTAACCAAAGGTACGACCCCTTGTCATATCCTTGCTAGCTACAGATCCCCTAACATGAGTCTGGCAAACCACACCACCTACCTAAACCTACTGGAATCTCTTAATATTCAGCTTAACAGCATACTTATGGGTGACTTCAACTACCCCTCCATAAATTAGCAGACTTATTTGATGCATAATTCACTTGCCCAAAGGTTTTTGGACTTTATCAACACAAACATCCTGGAGCAACTAGTTAGCTCCCGAACTAGAAGTACAAATATCCTAGACCTAGTCCTCAAGAACATGGGGTGATGCTGCTCCCTTCTGTGCATTAACTCCTCCCTAGTAAGATCTAATGACAAATTGATTTTCCTTGGTATTAAAACTAACCTAGAACCCCCATCAAGCTCCAAACCTGTTAACTTTGCTAAGGCCAGTTACCTTAAACTAAGTGACAGTTTATTAAACTTCCAAAGCCCTCTGAACCCAGATGACACTCAGGTCTACTCTGAGCTGTACATAAAAGCACTGTACAACCACAGTCATAGTTGTATAGAGAAGGAAGCACCTGTCTGAGTCCAATCTGTGATTTCTGGCAAAAATAAACTACAGTGGTGGACCCCTTGTATAAACAGGCTATTCAGCAAAAGGAAAAAATCCTCTCCAAAGCCAAGAAGGAACAGACAAAACAGTGCAAAAATGCAGTCAGTAGTGTAAACAAACAAATTAGAGAGCTAGTCAAATCTGCCAGAGCAAACTGTGAGGCAAACATAGCCTCCAAAGTGAAAGATAACCAGAATGTTACTGTTAGCTGCCTGTCAATCCGCCACATAACACAAGCACTCAGGTCACTCCAGAACAAGTACAAATATGACTCTGTCATTGTCCATGTTGATGTGAATGACCTGAGCCATACCTCCCTGGACTACATGAAAAGAGACATGGAAGAGCTCTCTGATCACATAGCCCAGGCCGGTATGACCCTGACCCTGAGTAGCATCCTGCCCTCACCAAGAATGATACCACGGTATAAAGAAAAAATTCTCGATTTCAACAATTGACTACGTTTCTGGTGTCATTCAGAGGGGATTCAGTGTCTCTCCACCTGGGATGACATGCTCAACAAGCCACGCTGCTTCGCTAGAGATGGCTTGCACCTGTCACCCTTAGGCTTTCGAATACTGGCCAAGGCTCTTCCCACCCCCATAGTGCCTTTTTTAGGCAAGGCTCAAAAGACAAACCCACCGCTGTAAATAGCATAAGTAACAAAAAACTGAGGGTAATGCTACTCAGTGCCAGAAGTCTAAACCTCAGAATGCATGCACTTGAGGCATTCCTCAGTATGGAGAAAATCAATATATGTACAGTAACAGAAACCTGGTTTAAGGCTCCAGAGAGCACCTCAGCACTACCAGGCTACAACTCATACCATATATTTCGACCACAGAACCCAAACAGAAATACAAAAGGCGGGGGTGTATCCATATTCATCAAGGATACCCACACCTCCAGGTTAGTGTCACAGCACGATGTTTCAGAGATCATCCATGTGCAAGTAACAACGGTCAAAACTGCAATTCAAATTGTAGCTTGCTACAGGTCACCCACCATGTCCCAGGACCTCCATTCTGTGTTTCTGGAAACACTGGGAAACATAAAGGTCCTACCAAACACCCTAATATTGGGTAATTTCAATTACCCAAACATTAACTGGGAGAACTACTCAAGTACTAACTCCCTTGCCCAACATTTCCTAGAATTTATAAACTCAAATGCCCTGGTTCAACTGGTCAACACTCCCACCAAAGGTGACAACATATTGGACCTGGTCATCACCAACATGGGCGACCAGTGTCCCACACCGGAGGTCAACCCCTCGCTGGTAACAAATCACTTTGGATATCCACATTCTGCCCCCACCCCCAGACAAGGAAACCACTGTGAAAAACTTTTCAAAAGCAAACTTCATGTTACTTAAGACCGAGGTGTAAAGTTTCAAAGCCCCCATGCTGAAGGATAATGCTTTCCAAGCTGCAAAATCTTTTACTAATGCATCCTTTGGGCACCTACAAGAATGCATGGATCATGCCATCCCAAGCAAAACCAAGTCTCACTCCTCCAAGAAAAGGAAAACAGTCTGGTGGACTCCTGCCATAAACAAGCTATACAATAGAAGTAGAAAACTAGTACAGAAAAGAGTAAAATCCTAAGAAGGGAAGACATCCCTGATCAGTAGCAGCAAGAAACTACGATCCCTCATAAAATCATCCAAGGCGAGCTTTGAAAGACAAATTGCCAAGGACTTCAAAGATAACCACAAGGCATTCTTTAGCTATGTCAAGAATCTAAGTGGCAATGCTCAGATCTGCTCGGAGTTAGTGCAGAATGGCACAAAATACACTGAACTGACCGATATCGCCAACATCCTGGCAGACAGGTTCAGCGCAAACCTCACCCCCCTCTCACCCCCAAAAGGGCCCATAACCATACCAGAAGAATGTAGAGTCCCTGAAATCACAGACACTCAGTTTAAAACAGCCCTCTCCAAAGCCAAAAACACAGCATCAATGGGATCGGACGGTGTCCCAGGCTGCATCCTACACTAGCTCAGAGATGAACTAACCCCTCACCTAAACACACTGTTGAAACTCAGCCTCTCCACAGGCTCCGTACCCATAGAGTGGCACACAGCAATGGTTATTCTGCTCCACAAAGGTGGAGTGACAACAGACCCCGGGAACTATAGCCCTATAAGCCTGACTAGCTTGGTCTACAAGGCTATGGAGCGCATCATCATGGAACTCAGTAACATAGACATTGGGAACCTCCAAACACTGGACCCTACCCAGTTCGGCTTTGTTAAGGGCAGATCATGCCTCCTAAACCTGATGGACTACTTTGAGACAGTTAGCAATGCTATAGACGAGGGAAAGGTGGTACACACAGCCTACCTAGACCTCGCTAAGGCCTTTGACACCATTCCCCATTCTGGTATTATAGACAAGCTCACCAGCCTGAACATAAACCCTTACGTCACAAGATGGGTTGCCAGCTAGCTCACGGACAGAACCCACATGGTGAGAGTTGCGGGAGCTAGGTCCGACTCTAAACTGGTTACAAGTGGTGTTCCCTAGGGCTCAGTCCTAGGACCCCTCCTGTCTGGCAAATACTTCTCAGAGGTATAAGCAAGCACAGGAAGACTATGGCTGACCAAGTTCACAGACGACTGCAACCTAGGGGCTATAATTGACTCTCCGGCTGACACAGACATCCTCCAAAAGGGTCTCAGAGAGATGGATACCTGGTGTCAAAATCATGGCCTCAAGCTAAATGCCAAAAAGTGCATAGTCATCTCCTTTGGAAAAAACAAAGTACCCACAAACTACCACATAGGTGGTAGTCCCCTAAATACAGAAGACGTAATAAGGGATCTGGCGACCCAAGTAGATATTAATCTCACCTTTGATAATCACATTGCCAAAGTGGTTAGAAAATCCTTCTGCGCGGCCCACCCAATCACAAAAGGGTTCGCATCTAGATCAAAAAGGGTTAATGTGCCCCTTTACTCATCACTCATCAGCCCCATTTGGGATGTACCTTACATGACACCTGCAACAGCTGGAAAGACCACAGAAGTACCTCACCAAGAGGATCACTGGCCTCAAACAGATGCCCTGTGCAGCTCGACTGAAGAAACTCCAGCTGTACTCGGTTGCATACCGTCTACTCAGAGGTGATCTCTGCCTGACATACAAGACCATGTCCAACCCAGAATTGATGGACATGCTCCACCTAAAGAAAACCTTATCCCCTCACGCCAGATGCTCTAGGGATCTAAACCTCACCACAACAATAAATAGGACATGCTGGTGGGATAGATTCCTGTCCCAGAGACTACCCATGGTTTGGAACAAGATTTCAGTCTACATTAGGCAAAGCTCCTCGCTAACACTGTTCAAAAGAAACCTTGACGAGTGGATGGGAAACAGCAAGTTTACCCCGGGGATCACTTCGGTGGCTCTGCTGGACAGAGGCACAGGGAACTAATCTAAGGGGGGCGGCAAAAGCAAACACATTCTGGCTAGGCTTATAAATGCCTTCGGGCAGATAGCCTAGTACCTACCTATGAATCTATAAGGCTTTTCTTAATTATGTCTGTAACTTCAGGGGAAATGCTCACCAATGTGCTAAGTTAATCATGAATGGCAACACTTACATCCAGCCTGAAACTATAGCAAACCTGCCGGCTGACAAGGTCAGTTCAAACCTCCCCCATCACCTCCTATCACACCCAGAGAGATACGTGCAACCACCCCCCTACCAGTTATTATGAGGGAACAGATCCTTACTATGCTTGCTAAAGCCAAAAGACAGCCTCCATGGGCCCCAGCAACATTCCAGGATGCTTCTTAAGTAGCTTAAATCAGAATATATCAGGGCCTCTTTAATCATAGTCTCTAGATGGGCTTTATCCCATAGGAATGGAGGACTGCAACAGTTGTCCCTCTGCACAATGGGGCCCATCAATTGATCCAGGGAACTACAGACCCATAAGCTTGGCCAGTCTTTTCTTCAAGGCCATTGAGAGAATTATCATGGACCTGATCAGTAATGACATAAGAACTCTCCACAAACTGGACCAGACCCAATTTGACTTTGTCAAAGGCAAGTCTTGCCTGCTCAGTCTGGTGGGCTTCTTCAAGAAAATCACCAGGGCAATGGATGATTGTAAAACAGTGCACACTGCTTATCTAAACATGTCTAAATTTTTCGACACAATCCCTGACTCTGGGATCATAGATAAACTTACCGAGTTAGGCATAAACCCCTACATCATCAGATGGATAGCCAACTGGCTCACTGACGGGACACATGTTGTCCAGACAGGTGAATCCACTTCTGATAAGAAACCTGTTACTAGCAGTGTCCCACAGGGCTTAGTGTTAGGACCCCTTCTGTTTGGTATATACTTCTCTGAAGGGAAGGCCAATGTTGGGGGCCTCTGGCTCACCAAGTTCGCTGACTGCTGTAAGCTAGGAGCAATCTTTAAATCCCCAGATGATGATGACATCCTACAAACAGGCCTAAAAATGACAAATGATTTCTGCCAAAACCATGGTCTGAGATTAAATGCTAAAAAATTCATAATAGCATCCTCTGGTAAATCAGATATCCCTGCAAATTATTATATTTATAGCACACCTCTAAAAGTAGACCTAGTGGTGAGGGACCTAGGAACACAGATAGTAACCTAAACTTTGACCACCAGGCAGCTATAGTTATGAGGAAGTCTTTCTGTGTGACTCGATTTATAAGTAAAGGCATTGCATCAAGATCAAAAGGAAGTCATAGTGCCATTTTACTCGGCCATCATCAGGCCCATAATTGAGTACATTGCTCCCTTCTGCACATTCCTAAATTGTCATTTGCACCAACTGGAGCAGCCCCAGAGGTTCCTCACTAAAAAAATACAAAACGTAAGACACATGTCTTATGCAAACCGACTAAATGCCCTATCCTTCTACTATGTCTCATATACTTTATTGAAAGGGGACTTATGCCTGACCTACAAGGCATTCTCTGATCCAGCCCTGTTGAAAATGTTACATATTCGCAAGCAGTATTATACAAGGTGTATGCATTTCATGAACCTGAACCTTATTTGTGACTCTAACAGAACTTGATGGAGAGACAGATTTGTATCCCAAAGGCTACCTCATCTATGGAATAAATTTCCCATCTTCGTAAAACAAAGCCTGTCCCTCACTCTGTTCAAAAATAATTTGGATAAATGGATGGAGAACCATAATTTCACTCCTGGGGTACTGCCCATGTCCCTTATAGACAGAGGCAGTCTGTAAAATGACTTTGGGCTCCTACACCTAAAGGCCCACTACCGTGATACTTCCCCATCCTTCATCTGGGAATTAAGATATAATATTGTCATATCCTGCCTAGGTACTATTGGCTAGGCTTCTAAAGACTCTTGTGCCATTAGCCTAGTGATCACTTGTGAACCTATTATGAGTTTAAAGAGGCCAGTCTGCCTTTGACAAAGCCAAATTGATGCAAGTTCATGGTTGAAAGATTTTATTGTGTGGAATAATGAGGTATGAGACAATGTATTCCATAGCTTTACTGGAGACTAATGGGTGTATCTGCTAGGGTGTATATCTGCTAGGGTGGAGAGACTTAGTTTAAAGAAGTTAAGTAGGGAATTACAAAGGCCATATTTAGTACCAAAAATAACGTAGCCTGGTACCATTTCAGAGCCAATGTCTGAGGTGATCTTAGATTTTGAGATAGTTAATAGGACTGGTTTCATTGTATTTATAGGGGGTGGCTTGCACTGTAGAATCTGTTGAACAGCTGTAAT
Organism: Protopterus annectens; assembly: GCF_019279795.1. Taxonomy (NCBI): domain Eukaryota; kingdom Metazoa; phylum Chordata; order Ceratodontiformes; family Protopteridae; genus Protopterus; species Protopterus annectens. The sequence continues at coordinate 731,017,614 of NC_056744.1, forward strand.
TCTGGGTAGAGTCAACTTTGCTTTAAATTTGTCAGCCAGGATATTGGCTATTTCATTTTGGGCAGAGTGGATAGTATTATTATTGACTAGCTCTGAGTATTGCTGGGTGTTAGTTCTTAACATCTTGCCATACTTAAAGGAGGTGTGTAATTTATTTTTGGTAGAGTGGCTATTTTAAGTTTATGTTCAGTTTTGAGCTTCTTAATAGTACCCTTAAGCTGTTTATGTATTTGCTTATCTGTGGAAATGGTCAGTGCGATGAGACTTTTTATAAACATTAAGCAATTCCACTTACAGTTCATTTATACCAGTATTCCACCATAGGGAGTTGTTTTTTTTTAAGTTTTGCGTTATATTTGTTGCATATAGTGACTGTCTTATTAGTGCAACTATTTTAGTGGAAATAATTGTCAGTGGCATAGGTAGGAGGGGGGCTGCAGCAGAATTTATTTCAGCTCCTGTTTTGTGATTATCAAGAGTGAGGGCAGCATACCCTCAGCCTTTGTCCACATAGATGCTCATGGAACCAAAGTCAAAGTCCAGGCCACCTCTCACAACCTGAGGCCTCCAAGGCTGTTGCTTCCATTTGAAGCAGGTCTGAGCTGTCCAAATACAGGATGCCTGCCATTTTGCAACAGCATGAGATAGATATGTCCCTCACTTGTCTCCCCATCCTAGGACTAGCAAAGGACCTTGAGGAACACATTTCTTTAAAGAACATGATTTAGTGGTGTTATTTGGCCCTATTAGAGTAAAGGTGGATTTGAGAGATGATTTTTGAACTAAGGAAAACATCATTGGAGAAACCTTTCTGAAAGCGTTTGGAGTATGAGGGGTGGTTTCAATAATGCTAAAGACTTTACTGAGATCAAGAAAAATAACTCCAGCATTTTTACCCTGCTCCATGTTAGAGTAAATCTGATCAGTAAGGGTACAGTGTAGCGGGTACATAAGCAACGTTGTCCGAGATTAAGAATGTCATATTTAGAGATGTAATCAAGTATTTGGTTGTAAATTATTTTTCCCAGAATTTTCATAAGTGGGCAAAGATTAGAGATAGGGCAAAAGTTGTTCACCAAAGAAAGATGGAAACTTTAGGAAGTGGGATAACAAGGGCTTGCTTAAAGCTGTGAGGCAGTATACAGGTAGTGAGGGCTAGATTACAGATGAAGCTGAGTGGTTTGCTACCAACCCTAAAGACTGGGTGAGTTGTGTTGAAGAATGGTTGACGGGGCAATCTTCTAGGAGTTTTTCTTTTTCAGATTAGATGATAACCTTGAAATACAAATGGAGATGTAAGTATTTGTGCAGAGGGCATGAGGGTGTAAAGTAGGGGGAGAGTAAGAGGAGAGTGACTGATATTATCTCATTTCTTGTGAAAATAAATGTGGGAAGTTTCTGAACAGCACTGGTCATGGGAAGAGGACAGAAGTACAGAGTTTTTTAGAGCTTTCTAGAACTTTTTGGGATGGTCTAGGGTAATCCTTTGATGTTTCGTACATGCAGTACTAATTTTTGGCATTGTTTGTTACTAGCTTCATCTTTTTTCTGTGTTTAAGAAAAAAATATTCCACTTGTTAGGATTGAAGGTTAGATTTCCATTTGGTCCAGGATTTGTCCGTACATTATATAAGTTGTCTAATGTTGTCAGTGATCCAGGGGTTAGATGTGCCATGGTTTCTGTTTATTTATTTGTATGGGGAAGATTTGTTCTTGAATGGGAAATGGATTGTATTAAAATGTGGAGAGGGCAGAGACAAGATCACTACAATAATAGGAAGGGTCCTAGTTAATGCTGGCCAGTTCAGGAATGGGATAGTCTGAAGAGTTGTCAGAGACTGTTCTGGTCGGAATGACTTGAAAAGGTAGTTTTGAGAGACTATGAGGTAACTATGGAACAGTGGTCACAGAGGGACTTGGGGACCACCCGTAGAGTAGTTAATTTTTCTGGTATATTAATGAGAATAATATCCAAGAATATGAATTTTGAGTTTGTATACTTAGGGTTAGTGTGATCTACGGCTACTTGAATTAGACTGTGTGAAGAGGAAAACCTGTTGAGTTGCAATTTTAGTGGGCCTGACCAACCCAGGATAAAATCACTCAGAATTAGCACCTTATGATGTTTTGCATATAGTGTAGGATGTTAGGTAATGTAGATTCAAATAGAGCAATAGAAGATGGTGAAATAAAATGACAGCTGTGAGTAGTTTAGCATGAACTCCCAGAAGTACTTATACCAGTTGGCAGTTGATATCATTGTCAGAGGTGGACTTGTGTTTTGCCCTTAGAGTGAGAGTGAGATTGGTATCATTTTGACAAATAATGCAACACCATCCCCGTGACAAAAGGTGCAGTTGTTATTAGTAAAAACAGAATTCCTTTGGAATATGGGATACATTCTTAAGTCAGAATGCCATAAAGGGAATTAGGGTGTTAGGTTTAAACAGAGTCCAACATTCTAGTTGGGGCAGTTTGTTTAGGCTACAGATATTGACGTAGTTTTAGGATATTTTTTACATTTATTGATGGGAACTGAAGAAGGCATAGCAGGATCAGGGTTACAGTGAATGGTATCAAAAAGTAGATGTAATAGTGTTGCAAGTAAAAAGTGACATTTTGAGTTTCCTGAAAAGGTTAAGTAAGTGGGAGTTATACAGAAGATGAGTAGTAAAGACAGGTGTATTTTTTGTTTGGGGAGGAGTAAGACTGGTATTATCATTTACAATAAAGTAGTACTACAGTAACCATCATCAGAGAATGTGTCATTTGATGATAGCATTAATGGGATGAAAGACAACATCAAATGGGAATTTAAGGAATTATCGACTGTCTAGAAAAGAGAGAGAGAGTGTCTAGCTTACCAGAGCCTTAACCCATCAGCTATTGTCTAGTCATCAAAGCCTTAAAGAATGCCTTTGTCAGTTTGTCCCTGGAACTTGACTCATAACTCTTGATCTGAAGTAGTTAACTTCATTTGATCAGCAACCTGTGGGTATCTGATCCATCCTCGGATCTGAGACGGCAGATTTCCAAGCTAAAAGATCTGAGCTTTCAGCTCCTCCCTCTTACCCATAATGCCCTGCCACCTCCCTCCAGTTCTCAGATCTTGATTGCCACAGCTTCTGATAGCTTCTAGCGACAAGCTCTTGGCGTTGGGTGAGAGTTTTTAACCTTTTAAAACCTTTTCTAAGATTTTTGTGTGTTGAGCGAGTGTAGTAGGCCCTTAGTTTCTGTCTATATACTTTTTTTGGTTTTCTTGTGGTAAATTTATTGTTTAAATTTAATTTTTCCCTCCCCTTTACTGTGTGTGTGTGTGTGTGTGTGTGTGTGTGTGTGTGTGTGTGTGTGTGTGTGTGTGTGTGTGTGCGTGTGTGTGTGTCTGTGTGTGTGTGTGTGTGTGTGGTCGTGCGATGGCTGCAGGGCCTAAGGCCATTTTTTCAAAATGCACTGAGTGTGGCCATAAGCTGTCCCCAGCGGATGGCCACACTCAGTGCGTTCTCTGCCTAAGGGTAGCCCACTTGTCTTCTGGCTGCCAAGTGTGTGCAGCCTTCAACCCCTGGGCTGTGAGGGATAGGAGGAATAAGTTAATCCTGGCAGGACTTTTGCCCGCGGATTCTTCTTCCTCCTCTCCCTCTAAGGCACCAGCCACGGTTGCGGCTGTCCTGCCTTCAGTTCCCCCTCCCCTGACTGGGACTTAACCTCCCTCTGTGTCTCAGGGAGAGGGGGACTCTTCTTCTAGAGAGAAGTGGCACAAGGACAAGGAGCGGCATAAAAGCCATAAGAGGTGGGCAGAGTCTCATCCCTCTGCTCCACCAGCTAAGGTAGTTAGCCCTCCCAGGAGGGTCTCCGGATCTCCACCCTCTCGGCTCCGTTCCCCCCGCTTTTCCCCGGAGCCGGAGGAAGAGTACTGGTCTCCCTCTAGGTCTTTGAGGTGGCCTTCCCAGCCCACTTCGGTGACCTCTTCGAGGTCCACAAGAAGCATGTCTGACGCTGATTTGGACCGGATGATGCGTCGATTCTTGCAGGCCCAGATGCAGATGGGGGTGCTCCTGCCTCCCCTCCGGGGGAGAGCTCAGCCCCTTTCTTTGCCCCAATTGCTCCTTCTCCAATTCGCTATCGGGTTTCGGAGTCTTTGGATCCGAGCCGTCACGGACCCGGGAAGTCATCGGCACCGACAGTGGTGGATACTTCGACGCTGACAGTACCCTCGAGCGTGTCGGATCCGAGCTCTCTGGGCCGAGAGCCGAGCTTCGGATCCACAGGGGTGAGTGTGTCTTCAGCTCCATTTTGGTCAGAGCACACTCCCCTTTCGGGTCCAATCGCATTGGCTCCGACACCAGTCCTTGCATCGGAGCCGAGGGGGCTGCTCTCGGAGCCAGGGGAGAGTGGTTCGCCCTTGGCTTTTGACGTAGTGAAGAGGGTTCTGTCGAGAAGTTCCAGGTCCCTGGTCCAGGCTACGGATCCACCCGTCACTCCCGCGCATTTTGGCCTATCTTCCATCGTCCAGCCCCCCCAGGGACAGCCTGCGTCGGTGCTCCAGTTGATTCCTGTAGGGGAACAGGAACCCCGTTGGTGAGCCCTCCTTGGACAGTCCCTCCGAGGAGGTGCCTCACAAACGAAAGTGCAAAAGGAGGCACATGGACTCCCCTGAGTCCCTCACGGAGGACACGGACTTAGAGGAAGGGGAAGGATCCCCAAGGTTACCCCCTGAAGGCGTCTCCTTTGGTGACATTATGGAAATGCTACGTATCAGAGGGGGGTGGTCTGCCCAAAAACCTTCCTCCGATGAGTCTGTGTTTCTGGAGGCATTTGACGCAGGCCCGTCTACCTCTTGGGTGTGCCCCCCGGCTGATCCCCTGGTAGACTTGATTACTACCAGGGCTTGGAAGGAGCCAGACACTGTGGAGCCAATCCCTAAAAGACCAGGCAAAATACTCAGTCCCCCTTCCGACAGACAAGCATGGAATAAAGGGTCCCCAGTAGATGCCATGGTGGTGGCGGCTGCCACTAAGAAGGAACTAGCACAGGAATGTTCCTCGGTCCATCCTCCTGATAAGGAATCTCAGACGATGGACAGTATTGGAAAGCGGATGTTTGCTTTAGCTACCTTTTCCGTAAGGGCGCTGAATTACCTGTCACACGTCATCAGGCTCCAGCAGGACTTGATAAAGGAATACGCTGGAGCTCCCCCAGAGTCCATGGCGGCCGAGGACAAATGGACCTTCTCAGCTCGCATGGCCACTCTAAAGTCAATTTCTAACACTTCCATGTGGCTCCTCTCCCATGCCTCAGAGGGCGCGGCTAGAGCTAGCAGAGCAGGGGTCGCCTTACGGCACCACACCTGGCTTCATCTTTGCGACTTTGTGGAACCCTTCAAGGTGTCCTTCGCGAATGCTCCCTTTGATGGTTCTACGCTATTCAGCGAAACCATCCGAGACACGCTGCTCCAGAGCAAGAAAGATGGGAAGAAGCTGTCTGCCATCAGGATCCGCTTCTCTAATCCTCAAAGGTCCTTCTCAAGGAACCAGAGAGGACAGAAGATGATGTGTTTCCGGAAGTCCCAGCAGTCCTGTCCCGCTCTGGACCCCTTCTCCTTCAGAGGCAGAGGAGGACAGGGTGGATGCTGGCCCAGAGGCAGAGGGGGGCCGAAGAATTTCGGGTCCAGAGAGCCTTTCTCAGACTGACCCGCGCAGCAGCCCTGAGGGCTTGCCCGGCTGTCGCTCTCTGGAGGCAGTCGGGGGACATTTTTAGGAGCACCTACAAAGTTGGGAGTCAATTACTACAGATCGTTGGGTGCTCCGAATAATATCCAGAGGTTACACTATTCCCTTTCAGCATCTTCCCCCTCTAACGAAGCGCCTTCCCGATGTCCCACCCGATCAAAGGGAGGCTGCGCTTCAGAAATTTCGAAGTTGCTAGAAAAACGGGCCATCCAGCATGTCCCCCCAGAGCAGTCCGGATTAGGCAATTACTCCAGGTTCTTTTTGGTGCCAAAAAAACGGGGGACTTGAGGCCAATTCTGGACCTGTCATCTCTAAACCTGTTCTTTGCCAAAGAGAAATTCCGGATGGTCACTCTGCAATCTGTTCTCCCTCTCTTACAGGAGAATGACTGGATGTGCTCCATAGACCTCAAGGATGTGTACTACCACATTCTCATGGACAGACGGTCCAGGAGGTTTCTCCGCTTTTGGCTAGGAGCCAGTCACTTTCAGTTCAGGGTTCTCCCATTTGGCCTCACCACAGCCCCCAGGGTGTTCACCAAGGTCATGGCAGTTGTAGCAGCCAACCTGAGGCTTCAGGGAATTCAGGTCTTTCTGTACCTGGACGATTGGCTCCTCACCGCCCCCACCATGCATCTGCTTTGCTCTGCCAGGGATTACTCCCTAGCCATGGCCCAGCATCTAGGCATTACTATAAATTTTCAGAAGTCGTCTCTTCATCCTGTGCAAGTTCTGGATTTTATAGGGGTCAGGATAAATACGCGCCAAGCCAAAGCCTTTCTAACAATGGACAAGTTGCGCAACTTGTCACTACACGTAATGGCACTCCTACAGTGTCCAGCCCCACCTGCAGAGTTGGTTCTGAGAGCCCTGGGCACCATGGCAGCAGCCATAAGCCTGTCACCTTTAGCAAGATTGCATATGAGAGTTCTACAATGGACTCTTCAGGTTCAGTGGTTTCTCCTACTCCACCCATTGGAGTCTCCAATTCCCCTAAGCAGGGTTTGCAGGAACTCCCTTCTTTGGCATCTCCATTCCTGAGAGCTGCGGGAGGGGAGACCTTTTGTGATGCCTCAGCCCCAAGCCACGCTGACCATGGACGCTTCTCGCCTCGGGTGGGTGGGGGGGGGGCATTCTATGGGCAGAAACATCCAAGGCACGTGGACTCCCTTAGAGACCGTTCTGCATATCAATGTCCTGGAGATGAGGGCGGTGCTTCTAGTGTTGCAAGCCCTTTAAGACCTTCTTCCTCTGGGGACTATTGCAATTCAGACAGACAACATGGCAGTAGTCTGGTATATCAACAAACAGGGAGGCACCAGATCTTAGCCTCTTTGTCGAGAGGCTATGAGAGTTTGGTAATTGGCGATTTCCACCAAACGCTTTCTGATAGCAACGCACATTCTGGGTTGGTTCAATATTTTAGCGGACAAGCTGAGTTGCTCGATCCTCACACCTTACGAGTGGTCTCTAAACCCATTAGTAGCGAATCAGATCTTCCTCAGATGGGATCAACCTTGCTGCGATCTTTTTGCTTCTCCTTCAAACACAAAATGCAGTGTGTTTTTCGCTCTGATTCCCCCAACAGGGGAGAGCCCCATAGACGCCCTGGTGCATGCTTGGCCCCCTGGTCTCCTGTATGCTTATCCTCCTCTTCCGCTGATGACAAAATTTCTGCAGAAAGCTCATCGGTTGGGGAGCAAGATAATCCTCATAGCCCCATTCTGGCCTCGCCAGATCTGGTTCCCTTACCTGCGGTCTTACAGTGTAGTTCCTCCTTGGATCTTAGATCCCATTCCGGATCTGATCTCTCATCCTGCGGGATTACAGCCCCCATACCTGGGCGACCTCAAGCTCATGGCTTGTTTGATCCAGTTCCACTAATCGCAAGGACTCCCAGTATCTCGTCTCCCGTAAAATCTATTCTGGTAGCGGCGCATAAACCTTCTACTAGAAAGATCTACAGAAGTAAATGGAAGCGTTTTTCCATCTGGGCCAAAAATAGAGATTTAGATCCTTTTACTGCTCCCATCCCAACGGTTCTTGAATTCTTGTCCCATATCTTTTACCAAGGAGCTAGTGCTTCTACAGTCAAAGTCCAAATGGCAGCTATTTCCCATTTCCACAATGGGGATAACCTTGGCCCCTTAGCATCCGCTAAGATATGCAAAACCTTTTTGAAGGGCACTTTTCTGTTGAAACTTCCTGTCAAGAATGCGGTTCCCCCTTGGGACTTAACCTTGGTTCTTCAGGCCTTGACTGGCCCACCCTTTGAACCGGCTGCTTTGGTTGAGTTAAAATTTTTATCTTGGAAAACGGCCTTCCTGATTGCAATTACTTCAGCCAGGAGGGTATCTGAGCTTCAAGCCCTTTGCATGAAACCCCCGTATCTGGTCTTCCATAAGGACAGTGTCTCTCAGGACTAACCCTTCTTTCTTGCCTAAGGTAGCCTCTGAATCCAATATCAACCAATCCATTAATTTGCCTGTGTTTTTCCCTAACTTTCAGAACAAAGGGGAATACAGATTGCACTTATTGGATGTGCACAGACAATTTTATTTTTACTTGCACAGGACGGCTACTACTAGGAAATCAGATCAACTTTTTGTTTCTTTCATTAAACCATCTGTGGGTAAGCCTATTACAAAAGTTACCTTGGCCAGATGGATATCCCAATGCATCGGGCATGCTTATTTAGCCTCCGTCCAGCCTGAACCCTTGGGGGTCCATGCCCATTCTACCAGGTCTATGGCTACTTCTGCAGTATTCTGGTTGAGAGTACCTTTAGACGACATCTGCTCAGCAGCTACTTGGTCCTCTTCTCATACCTTCATTTCTCATTATAAGTTGGATCTGATATCCAGGAGTAGGGCATCATTTGGCACCGCAGTGCTCCGAAATATCCTTCCTTGAGGTCCGCCCAAGGATTTAGGTAGCTGGGGGACTCTGTCCCACAGGTTGATGATCAAATGAAGTTAACTACTTCAGATAAAGAAGTTATGTACTCACCATAATGTTCCATCTGAGTAGGTAACTTCATTTGTCTGCAACCGACCCCCCCCTCCTTCCCCCTAACCTGTTTTATGGTTATTCCATGATGCAGGGTGTCACCTGGTATTGCATTAGGTTAGTGTTTCTCTTTCGAGGGTCTTAGTCTCTTTCTTGTTAGGCAAACTCGATCTGAGGACTGGAGGGAGGTGGCAGGGCATTATGGGTAAGGGGGAGGAGCTGAGAGCTCGGATCTTTTAGCTTGGAAAGCTACCGGCTTGGATCCGAGGATGGATCCGATACCCACAGGTTGCAGACAAATGAAGTTACCTACTCAGATGGAACGTTATGGTGAGTACATAACTACTTTTTCCTAGGAAGCTGGATTACTTCTGTAGGATTGCAGATTCCTGTAAGTACTTGTACAAAGTTCTAGTAGTTGATCTAGCTACGGTGTCCTTGGAACAAAACAAGGAGGTTGTAACAAAGTTTTGGTCAGGAGTCCACTTTGCATTGGCAAGCAGAACAAGATACTCAACCACTTTGGGGAAAAAAAACATTACTTCTACTATCCTGGCCACCAGCATATATGTTAAGGTACATAGAGACTCTCCTGTAACAATTGAAGCATGAGGCTGGGGAGATTGAGGATATGTCCCTTAGAAGCAAGATGCTGGAATTACACCAACTTACCACTCCTCATTCTGTCACGTTTGGCTATAATGCTGTGGATTTTTTATGCAGAGTTGCACTTTGAACCCTGTTTGGAACAAGTGCTTAAATACTGCACAGAAAGAGGAAGAGGATCATGCAATGTGTTGGTGAGATTGAGGATAATGTCCCTAGAAACAAGATGCTGGAATTATACCACCGTACCACTCAGCATTCTGTCACGTTTGGCTATAATGCTGTGGATACCTTATGCAGTGTAACATCAGCCACCGTGTCTGTCATCTGAAGACATGCGTAGCCGAGGACTTAGCCCCTGCTAGATCATGTCAATGAACAGCTCTTTAGTCCACCATTGATGAGTGAGCTGCAGTTTGAACCCTGTTTGGAACAAGTGTTTAAATACTGCACAGAAAGGGGATCATGCAATCTGTGAAACTGTTGTGTCGTTCCCATGCACCTAATAGCTGAAACTATGCTACTAAAAGGTGACCTTTACATTCAAGAGAAGAACAAAGTAAAGAGTCAAAATTCATGAAAAGCTAGTATTTGAAAAAATGGCAAGCTGGGAAGAAAGGGAAACCTGATGGCCCTGCAGTCCGAGACCTCACTATAGAACAGCTGTGATTAACTCTCAGTAGTACTATAATAAGCACCAGTTGATCTGATGAACTCCATTTGCTGGACAAAAATGGTAATCATAAATAAAAGCTAAATTATTCTGGTGACTAAGTCTGCTTGAGTTTAGTATTTTTATAGAAGCGGAATTAACATCTGATGTTTTGGACTATTTATTACTGTTTTTTTAAGTCTAAATGTAATTGTTTTGATTTTTCATTTTGTCGATTAAAAAGGAAGTGAAAGCTGGGGTCATCTATCTGCTCACATCTCTACTGTGGTTTAATATGAGCTAAAGAGACATAAAGGAATAAGGATAAACATAGATTACATTGCAGTTGGTCAGAGGCACCTTGACATAATTTAAATTCTGCTGTCAAAATATGTTGGACACTAATGTACTGCTAGTTCATACTGGCATTAAATTCAGGTTACTGTTGTCAGTAAAACTACTGTTTTGAATTATGTGAACATTACTTTGATATGTTTAAAATTTCGTATTTCGGAACAAATAAGATGTGAACTGGAGCTGCTAGAATGACACATCTGCTGCATGGCTGACATCAAAAAAGACAATTTGGCATGGCTAATGTTCTTTCCAATGTTATTTCTTTTAATTCAGAAAAAACATGTCCATGGATGTCAGTAGACACAGCACTGTATGTTGTGAAGGAAAAAAGTGAAAATTCACAAAACGTAGAGCCTATATGCTTTACCGAATTCCATGATAAAGAGGTAAGACACCATTTTACTTATTTTACTTATTTTATTGTATATTGTACTTTGCTTGTGGTTTTATTTAGGAACTCAGTACTCTTTATGGAAGTCTGGCAGTACACAGAGAGTTAAGACCACATGCTGATAAACATTGTTATCCTGCAGTCCTGGCTTTGATTCCAGTAGATCAATTAAATCCTGCTTGACTGAGCATGACATTTATCCAGACCAAAGCTTTTCCTTCATCTCTGTGAAGAGGAGTGTATAAGCAGTTGGTTTTAACTGTTTAAAAGGTGTAGCTACTTCCTACATATTCATTTCTCCAGTCTTCCCCACTAGAAGTAGGCTCTCCACGTATTTTATCACATATGTCTACTGTGGGAGTGTTTTTCAACTGCTGTTATGCCATGACTTATCCACCAATGAGCTGTAATCCTCTCTTGGTCTTAACTTGATGTTTGTCTGCGGTTCCCATAGACCTAAAGCTCAGTTGCCTTGGACCTAAATGTATTATAGCTGTATGCCTTTTGCCAGTTATTACTTTTGTTTAATGGTTTATTTGTCCTTTGGTTTGTATACTTCAGTGCTCACAAATTGCATTTCTTAACTAAGTAGCATCACTAAGCCAGAGGCCCTTTGCATATGAGATACAGAGTGATTTCCATCTACATTTACACCCTGACCTGCCATTCAAAGAATTGTATGTGGAGTTTATAATTCTCATCTCCTTGGTATTTTGGTATGAGCCAAGGCTGGCCTAAAGCCTTATTAACAAGGGCTATGAGTTTTATGTTTGGTTCGATGTGTCCAGCACTGATATCCATGGTATCACCAAAACATAAGCTAAAACCTTGTACTGGTTACTGTGAAATTGTGATTGCAAATTATCATATCTTTAAGGATGACAGACTGCATAAGCTGATTGGCAGTCATACCCCTCAACCTCTTAGTGCAAGAAATCTAGACAAACTCTGACAAAAAGGGGGGACAAAGGCCCAGAATAGGGACAGATTTTAAATATTGCTCTTATAAACTTAGAAAGTTGCTAGAGTAACAGGGTATGTGTTAACATGCATTTTCTGAAGGATTTAAAGTATGAAACTCAGATGTATGTCATTATTTAGCAATTTCAATCCTCAAATCATCTTAGTGATTTGACAGAATACCACACATTTTATGAGGAATAGACCAAAAATATGAGGTAAAAATCTGGTCATTCTGTGAAAATCTGGTCAGTTGAGATGTATATTGGCAGTGTCAGTTCCAAGTAGAATAGCAATATGGATTGTTTTCTTTGTGGTGAGTCACTGTAACAGTAAATCATTACATTTGGCTATATACCCACTTTGTCTTCTTTCATAATCATTAGCTGCCCCATATCCTTGTGAAGGCCTGTGCTGTTCTTGTCATTAATGTCTTAGAGCTTTGGTTTGTCTGCGTGCACTTCTTATGTAGTCAACACTGCTGAGAGCTTTCTTCAGTTCTTCTTACCACTCTTGGTGCTGTGCATCTTACATCTGCACTGGAGTATTTTTTTTTCTGTCTAGTGGCTTGTGTTTGTTTACAGTTAATTTCTCTTTAGAGATTTTCAAACATGTTAGTAAAACACTAAACTGTAATTGTAGTAGCAATTATTGTAACATTTTTTTTTAATTCCTTTATGTACCAAAAATAGATGACCAATAATTAGATAAGAAACAATATCCTAGAGAATACAAGGCAACTAAGTCTTGTGACCGTTTTTGCCTTGCCAGTACCCACTCTTAAACTGTGCCTTCTTTTTCTATGAGCATTAGACCAGTCAAGCCAGGGGTGAATTTTGAATACCTGTCCAATCATCCAGTTTGTATATAATGCATCACTCTGCTTAATTTGCAGCAGATGCTTAAATGGCAGCAGGTGTCTACTCTTATAGGTAGAGAAGGTGTTGTATAATGAACCTCTCTCTCCACCAAGTTTAGTTATTTGCTGATAAAGATTTAGATCCCTGGTTTTGGTATTTGTGGAACTGATTTGTGAAGATACAAGAGATCCAGGACTACTATGTGGCTAATAATATGAAAGGCAAGTAGTAGATATCTTCTCACTAGTCTATAATATACTGAATAAAGGGACAGTGCTTCCTGTCTTTTATGGTAGCTTAGGGCCTTTAAACCAATGATGATCTTAGTTAGGAACTTATGTGGTCTTTCTTGTTGTTTGACGTCTGGTAAGGTACGTCCCAAAGGGGACATTGTATTCAGTAACTGGCATAATCAATCCGACTATAAGAGGGCGGTGACTTCTTTAAATTTTGGGTGATACTGCTTTGGCAATTAGTTGCACTAAGAAGAATGACTTTCTTATTACTGCTTTTACAATGATCAAAGGAGAGAGAATTATCAACCCATGTTTGAAGGTCTTTAATAAAATCCTCATTTTGGAGTGGGGTGTTGTCTGTGTTGTTTGCTGGGCAGAGGAAGCCGTCAACCAAATGTTACAATATTTCACTTTTTGGCATTTAATTTGAGCCTATTTTTAGTACACTGGGTATTTACGAGTGTAAGATGTTCAGTATTAGATCACTGTTGCAGATATTTGGGGTCATCTTTCCAATGACTTTCCAACTTTCAAAGCTAAAGGGCATCTTCCACACACTCTAATTGTCCAAAGCAAATAAGAGGCATCGTGTAAAGGGATAGTTAATGTGCCAAAGTAATCAGAGCTTTCTTGCTGCCAAAGTGAATTCCTTCAGCAGGCCCCATGGAACTCTTGGTAACTAGCAATCCTTCAAGGGTGGACAGATAAGTCTCTGTTTAAGGAAAACCTTTCACTAAATATATTTGTCTGACTAAAAATATTGTCTTTTCTAAAAAATTAAATACTTTTAAGACTGTCATTACATTTCTAATGGAGTTTCTGTGTAAATGTTTATATGAACATTTTGTGTAAAATTTCTTTTTTTGCAAGATTTTCCAACAAGTTTTGTTTATTGGGGCATGGTACTGTACTTGTGGGGTTTGTCAGTAGTTTACTTACTTCATTACCACTTGCTTTCTACCTTACTTGTTACTGACATGTTCAGGCTGCTTTATCTGTGTTTTGAAGCATCATATTGGCTTAAGTGATGGAGTACCTACTGGTCTCCTCAGTTCCTCCTTCCCCTGTCCATAAGAAGAAGAAAGCTGTAAGGGAGTCTTTTGGTGCCAGGCCAGCTGCTGTTCTCAGCTGCTGGTGTGTGACTGTGCTGTGGCTGCACTTAGTTCTTTAGACTTCTCAACCTTCTTCCCCTGTCCTTCTGGTGTTGCACCTACAGCTACTATTGACCTAGGGATAGATACATCTTTTGTGGCTGTAGTGATGCCCTTGGTGAGCAAGGGAGAACAACTGTTGTTGTTCTTGTGGGAAGGGACTGGTTAAAGTTTTTCACATAGCTAGGATAGGAAGCCAGAGGCAGGGATGAGTATTTCTTCTAAGGATCGGCATTTTCCAGAGAATTTCTCTGAAGGAAAATCAGCTACAAAAGTTGAGGAAAAAAACTGACTGTTTAGCAAAAAGCAGTGCAACGTTCAGACATGACTTCCAGTAACCTAGAGGAAAGCATAAGACCACTGCACACAGACCTGGTTAAAATAAACAAAACATTGATGGAGTATTTGACTTAAACAACAAAAGGCTGGAAAAAATGGAAGAAACTTTAAACAAATATTCAGATAAAACTGTAAAAAGCAGAGGTGGAATTGAAGAAAAGGATGTCTGAATCTGGGACTGCTCAAGAAGAGATGTTTCAAAAAATAATAGAATTACAGGACAGAGCACATAGGGAAAACCTGAGATTTTCTGCTGTACCAGAGAAGCTGGAAGGAACAGACTGTATTAATTTATGAAAGCACATATAAGCAACTGGATTGGTATTCCACAGCAGGAGCTGTTAACTGAAAGGGTGCATTGTGTGTATGCTCCATACCGGGTCTTGTGAAAGCAACCTAGACCTTTAATACTAAAGTTGCAATGCTACCAACAGAAGGAGTTGATTTTGACAAAACTGTGGCAAAAGGACAAAGTACTAAAAGTGGGAGACAACAGAGTTTTGTGGAAAATGATTACTCGTTCACCAGGCAGAAGACAAGTAAATTTATTCCACTGTTTAGGGAATGTCAAGCAGGCATGAGATTCAAACTGCTGCACCCAGTTATCTTCAAAATATTCTTCATTGGAGGGACAAAATAATTTTTTAATGAAGTACATACTAAGGAGGAAATACAAATGTTTGCCCATCAAAAATTGAGATGTGAATCAAGAAGAGATTCTACTTCTTGTTCTTCTGGTAGTAAAGATCACAGAGAGACTGTGCCACTGAAACCTTTTCCAGTGTTTCAATGGAAAATACTGGAAAGAAGGAAGGGGGCGTGAGAGTTTGACTGGAAGAATTGAAAGAACATTGTAAATGAAGCAGAGGCAGGATTTGGGAGATGGAGATGAACAGAAATAAAACAAGTAACTTGGAAATTGACAAATGAGGGATTACAAAGCAAAAATTATATTTGTGAAAAATGACAGAACAAGGAAATCTGGAAATATTGGATTTTTTTTGGAGTTGTGGCAAACTCTAAAGTATATGTCCTACTTCATGTTATTAATGTTTGGAAAAATACTGAGGGGAGCGGAAGGGGTGAATTTAACTGTAAAACATTTTTTTCTTAATATTACTATTTTTATACTGTATGGTTTTCTTTGCATTCTGTAAAGTTTTCTCAGTTGTTTTAAGTGTAATGGGGACACTATTGTAAAAACGTAATCTGGGGGGGGGGGTTCTCTCTCTCCTTCTCTGCTTCTCTTCAGTTTTAAGCAATTTAGGTACTGTGATGTAAAGAAAGCCTGGTTAAAATAGCATGACCAAAGAAAAATGAATGTGCTTTTTCTCATTCATGCATGGGGCATGGCTTTATTAATGCTCTTAGCTTGATCTAGTAGCAGAGTTTTATGAGAACGCAAATAAATGACAAAGAATATTGAATATTATAAATTTTTTTTTTCTACAAAATAAATGTATGCTTAGTAGCAATTCTGTAACTGGTCCTTATGTCTCCATGGCAACAATCTGATAAGGAAAAATTGCATGCAATCTGATAAAGAGAATTTGGCTTAGAAAAAAAGAGATAAATTGGCTAGAAGATAATGTTTTCTGAAAGCATTCAGGTGTTTTCATAGCTCTGAGAGCTATAAAGAATAAGACAAAACAAGACAGCACTTAGTAGAAACACAGGCTGCTCCATGCGTCATAGCATGTATAACCTTCCTTTAGGTTAACTCAGGTATGTGATGGGTGTCAGTTTGGGTCATTTGTTCTTATTAGGAGGGTAAATTTTTAGTTATTGAAGATGCACATAGTTTTTTGTGTTAGTATTCCATTAATAGGTTTCAAGGGGGTATCGGTGTGTGTTTTTTTTTTTTTGAGAGCTTAATGCTACAAATCTACAATTATTATATCTCCCTCTTCTATTATTTTTGGAGCTCGTCTTGCAATTTATATAAGTGCTGTCCTTTTTCTTTGTCCCAGTTATTCTACTGAATAACCATTGTGGAATCCTTTATCAAATTCACATGCTCATTTCTTTCCAAATATGACTCCTGTAGTATAGCTACTCTTTCTTTCTTGTATTTATTTGTGAGGCCATTCATACATAAAGATAATATGGAAAGTGTTGTCATTATGAGAAGAAGTTATTATTCCCAACTGTTATGTATAACAGCTTTTTTCAATGTCTAATTTCAGATGATGTGTTGCATGCATACCCTAATGTTTAGCAGGTTAATCTTTTATACAGTCATTTCTTGTCATATCCATTTGAACCTGTGTTACATCTTACAAGACTTTATATTTTAATGAAAACCCTCAAAACACACACACACACACACACACACACACACACACACACACACACACACACACACACACCATAATAACTTTAATGCACATAAAACTATATACATCTTCAAATAATGGAGTTCAACCCTTCTAATAGGAACAATTGTCCCAGATTGACAGCTATACTTACAGGCTTGAATTAACCTGTAGTGAAGGTTATCCATGCTAAGGGACATGGTACAGCCTGTGCTTTTGCTTGCACCAAGTTCTGTCTGTTTTTGTCTTGTATTTATTCTTCTCTCAGATGTAGGAAACAGCTTGACTACTTTCAGAAAACATCTCCCTGCCATTTTAAGCAAGAAGCATTCTGCTTTTCTGCCCCCTTATCAGATTGTCTGCATAAAAACATGAGATCCAGATACTCAGTTGCCTTCCACTACAAACTTTTCATATTACACTGTGAACATTTATTTGCTAGAAGAAAACTTTAAATGTTACTAAGTGTTCTTATATTAATTTGATTCCCCTTAAAATGTATTATAAGATCAAGCCAAGGGCCTTAATCCAGTCATTCCCCTATGCAAAAGCAAGAAAAGGTATATCAGTTTTACTTGTATATGCTGTTTTGCCCATGCTTTCTTCTGTTCATACATTGCAATGCCTACATTTCTTAAAAGTGAACAAGAAAAAGAAATAAGAAAGAAAAAAATGGGAAACCTGTTTATTTTAGTACCTGTATTACACACAAAAATTACTAAAAAACCTTTACTTTATACCACACAGTATATGTCATGTATTATAAAAAGAATGTTAAGAGCAGAATTTGATTTACTTAGTTACATCTTTCCTTCCTCTTCCCTTCTAAGTAATGTTCTTCCAAATATTAATGCCATGAAGTAGGACGTGTTTTGGAGTCCCCTACAAGTTTAGCAAAGTCAAAACATGCCGGCATTTCCAGATTTTCTTGTTTTGTTATATTTCACAAATTAATTGATTTTTTTTTGTAATCTCATATTTGTTTATTAATTTCCTAGTTGCTGGTTTTCATCCTGTAGATCTCCATCTCACAAATCCAGTCTCTTATTTCCAGTATAATCTTGGTACATCTAGTGAAATTCTGTGTGTTTTTCTGTCTTGCAAGCATTTTCCTTTGGAACATTAGAGAAGGTTTCACTGGTATAGGCTCTCTACGAGCTTTATCATCAGGGGAATAAGAAGTAGAATCTCCTTCTTTTGATAGCTCACTTTTTGCTGGACAAACTTTTGTACTTCCTCCTTTGCATGTTCTGCATAAAAAAATGACTTTGACCCTCCAGGAAAAATATTCTGAAGATAGCTGGATATAGCAGCTTGAATCTCTCATCTACTTCTCGAAATTCCCTGAATGCTGGAATAAATTTACACCTCTTATGACTGGTGTACACTGAGAAGTCATTTTCCACTGTCTCCAACTTTTTGCAACTGGCTTTTTCAGCACTTTAACATTCTTTTCCTGTTCTTAGTTCATTTCCAAGGCTACATTGTCTTCTGACAGCTTTATTAGAGGAATGGTTATCTCAAACATTTTAAGTACAAACTTTGAAGTGTCCTGTGTCATTCCTAGAAACCTTGGTAATACCTGCTTATTTCCTGACCTTGGAATCTGCATAGTTGCGTCAATTTTTTTTTTTAGATAAACTTTCTGTTCTTTATCAGAATATGATCATGTATTTCAGACTTTTTACTCACCCACTTTTATATTTGCTGCTATTTAACTTAAGTGGTGCTGCCTTAATCTACTTAGTAACTGTATTAATCAACTTTCAGGCTTTTCTTGTGGCTGACCCTACATGAATAGATAATCAGTTGTATTGAGAACATCTTCCAAGCCTTGTGTTACCTGGGCAACTTCTCTTTTAAACACCTCTGGTACTAATGAAATGCAAATCAAAAGTCCAGGGAATAAAGTAAAAGTGAATCAATAGTAATGCGATACTGAGAAATAAAGACATAAAGTATTTTAAAGGTAAAGGATCTATTAAATACACATTTGGGACCTTAATTTATCTAGTTTTATCTTTCAGAAACCCTCATTTGCATTAACACACTGACAAATTTTATAATTTGGAATTCATAAGAGAGCATCTTTAATCAGTGATTTAATCATGCTCTTCATGTCTTGCAGATCAATTCAAATACAAATGGTAACTTTCTGTATAAGAGTGGTAATATTAGATTTATTTATTTTATTTTATTTTATTTAACATTTGTTGAACGGGAAAGTCCGACTAGGTTCCACAGATCCTGTTTTCAGTGGAGGCCCAGGGAGAAATGCTCCAGAAGCATGTCTTTTTTTATAAAATATTGCAGTTTGACCGTGTACTTCGTTAAAATTTTGCATCCCCTCCATCAGTTTTCAGCATTTCTTTCATTCAGTCTATTTTGCAGTCTTTTCTCACTGTTTCAGATTTTACTATATCAGGTCATTTTACTTTTACAACAGTAAACAACTGATTTTTATATGTCTGTTTAGCAGCTTGTAAATTCATTTGAACCACTGTAGTTTTTTTATACACACCACAGAAAATTATAGTACAACTTCTGCAACTATGATTAAAAGCTGGACAAGGCTAGCTAACATGTATTTATAGCTACACCTACTGCAAGTCTTAATTAAAATGATGGTCTGTCTAACCTTTATCGCAAATCCTCGCATGGCTCTTTTTCCATATCCTTTACCTTTAAAATACATTATGTATTTATTTCTCAGTATCTCCTTATTATTGATTCACATTTTATTGTATGCACATTCTTTTTTCAACAGTTATTGCTTTTAACCGTACATATGTAATTTACAATTCTCTGCACACATCCCAGCTTTTAATAAGGTCAGTTCTGTTTCTCTTAATTGTCTACAGCTTGTTTCATTATTTCTTATACTGTAATTATTTTATCTGTTTTTTAAAAATTGTTCTGCTCAGCAAATTCATTTGTTGGGTCTGCTCTTCCACTTTGTAATGTAAGCATCAATTGGCTGTTTTGGACCTTGTGCTATTGTAAAGGGTAAACATGTAATAAATGGTATATTCTTTCTCTCAGTAATTGCTGATTTTTGTCTCTAAGTGCCGCACATTTCTTTTCCTGTTAAAAAAATATAGTGGTACTTTTCCGTTATCGGGGCAACAGATGTCATGAGCGGTTGGAATGTTACCATGATGTCGCATCTGAAAATCTGTAGAAGATGCATAGTGATGCAACTTTTTCTTGACATTCTTAGTGAATTCAGTATTTGAAAATTGTCCGTAATAGGGAGCATTGGTCCATCATTACTTTGGCTTTGTCTCTGCTTGTTGAGGAAAGAAGTGAATAGCTACGATCCTCTCTGAGACAGGAGACCTGTTGTCTGATGTATTGTTTCATAGAATTGTTCCCAAAACATGTATAGAAATGAAAGTAAAATACTGGTTTCATCTAATGATGAAACAACTGTAACCATAGAAGATTCGCCTATTTGTACTCCTAACGTATGTTTCTGTTTACATATGTATGACAAGGGTTTAACATGCAAATATTTTCCAGTAAGCGCCACTGACATGTTGACTAGCTGCCTTCTGTTACAAATAAAAGATGGCTCTCAGATCCTATTTAGCACATCAAAAAAAAGGAATACAGCCAGTGAACTGCTGAAAGTTTCAGTCTGAACACCTACATCTGATTTCCTTCAGTATTCAGTAACAGACTGTATGTCTGTTAACATTTCTCCTAACTGGTGTTTCAGTATCACAGCTGAAAAGAAACATGAACACAACGTAAAAATGAACACATTCATCCTTTTCTTTAAGGGTCTTAAGAGCTGGGATGCATACACATTGCTATTTAAATAAATAAAGGTCTATATTAGATCACCGAACGCTTAGGTAAGCAAACGGTGATTAATCGACCCCATATAAGCGAAAGCTTTCAAAACCGAACTGCCAGAACAGAGATTTTTTTCCAAGGGAAAAAAATCGCCAGAACATAGATTTTTTTCCAAGGGAGAAAAATCGCTGTTCCAACAAAAAAAAAGAAAAGAAAGCACATTAAAACATGAGATTAAGTGGGGGGCTTCACCACCCCCTTACTTAAATATACCAACTCCGTGTAACTTTGCAAGCCAAATGCTAGTTCTGGGATGTTTACAAAGGATATTTTCTTTTGTACAAAAAAACACTGAAGAAACTCATTTCTTGCACACAGAGATCATTGCTGGTATGCAGTAAATTCTGCTTGATGTGACCAGTGGTAGACCATTGGCACATAGGCCAACTGAGGACAGGCCTACAGGTTTTGTTGAGAACAGAACACAAACTTGACAGGTATCTGAGATCCAAACACTGGCAGAATGGGCACCTGCACAAAGCTCTGGGGGTTGTCTAATTCAGTGTTATCTACACCCCCAGATCATTTACCTGCTCTTTTGCCACATTCCACTTTTCCCAGCTGGTGCTTTATACAAAGGTTCTTGTGGCCTAAGCACAATACTTTGCAGTTGTTTACAATATACATGAACTGCCTACTTGTTCAGCCTTTCCAAATAATTTGCTAAACTTTTTTTCCCCATCTTCCACTTCTGCACCTGTCTTTTAAACAGCATCAGAGAAGTTGCTCTTGTTCTGTATTCTCTCAGGTATGTTTGAGGTAAACACATTGAAGACTGCTGGCTCAAGTCATACCCCTGTAGTACCTTCACTAGTCACTTTCCTGATTCCTCTTATCTTCTCTCTCGCCACCACCCTCTGTGTCCGGGTTCCTATCAGAAGAACGAATGCTTAAATTAGCAAACGCTCTTATATCGAACTTTAAAACACGAAACCTGAAAATGTGGAAGGCATGGGACATTGATTTTTTTCCCAGGGAAAAAAATCGACAGGCCGTTCTCCAGACTTTGCTGTTTTCTCCACTGTGGTGCGATCTCGGGGTTGGTATATTTAAGTTGGGGGAGTGTGTGGGGGGCACACTTTATTTTGCCTGTACATTTTTTTTGGATCAGCAAATTCTTTTCCCTGGGAAAATATTCGCTGATCTGTTCCTTCGACATTTTAAGGTTTCTTGTTTTTAAGTTCGATAAAAGAGTTTGATCTTCTGATATAGATGCCTGTGTCCTACCAGTCAAACATGCAAATATCCAGTTCCTCAGTCCTGGTTATCAGAAAAGAGGTTGATACTGATGTTCTTTGTGTTTCACTGTTGCAGTCATTACATTTGGGTAATCTGCTGGCAGGTTGCCCTCAGTCGGCCTGATTAACAAAGTCTTGGGTCCTGTGTCAGTTGCTGTCCCTTCTTCCATGACGTCAGGTCATCAGGGGTATAAAACATGCAGCCGACATCATTACCTCAGTCTTTCTTGCTGTGCGGTGCCCGAAGCAGAAGCAGTTCACAAGTGCCGGTCGGCCGACTCCTGAAATTTTCGTTTTCGAGTTTCAGAACAGAAGTCTTCAACTTAAAGCTAAGTACCCAGTTGGGGAAACGTTTTCTTGCTCCTTACCAATGTCAGTAAAAGTTAATAATTGCATTACTTGTGGAAAGCAAATACCTCATAAAGATTTTCATCTGTACTGTATTCCTTGCCTAGGCCCTGACCACGACGTACCTTGCTGTTGATTTTGTGCTTTATTTAATCAGTGCACTATCCATTGTCGGTACATTTATGCCTCTAAATATTTCGGTTCTCGGTTTAATTATCCAGAAATGACATCGGTTAGCCATCCGACTACCGGAATTTCAAAAAAATGCAAAGATAAAGACAGAGACAGGCTGTTGAGGTCCAAAACTGCCGACGACACTTCTCCTAAGTCAGTCGCCAGTTCACCTGTACTCAGTGAGGCGCTTTCACAGCCCCTGATACCCACTACTTCTGACTTGCAGGCCTCTACTGAGACCCATTTGGAGTCCGGTATGCCACGAGATACTTCAACTATGGAACCTGTGGATGTCTGTACCTTGGATGGGTCCGGAGCCGCTGTGCAGGCACCGGCTTCTGAGTGTGTATTCAGGCCTACAGACTTGCATATCAAACCAACTCCACCTTCAATACTAAGGCCTAAATCTCGATCTATGTCGAAAACAATGACTCCCAGGCAACATGTTCAGGCCGCTATGCCTAAAAAACAAATGATTGAAATGGCTGAAGATCTAATTACTCTAATCAGGGGTAGTCAACCCCCCCCCCCCCTCTAAGAGGCCTAGGCCTCAGCTTGACTATGAATCTTCTGATCAGGACTCTGTTTCTTCTGACTCTTCTAATGACCTGGATTTGTCCATACCTACTTATGAGGATTCTGATGCAGAGGATTCCATTCCCTCTGCTCCCCCCCCCCCCCTGAGAATTTCTCTTTTGGTGAGCCTTTACATACCTTAAGGGAGCATTTTCACTGGGAAAATCAGGAATTCTCTGATTCAAAAAAGAGGCTTAGGGATTTTTTTTCTTTTACCTCAGCATAGGCCTTTGGCTATACCTCCTGTACTAGACATTGTTGATGATGTGTTTTTGGAATCCAGTATGGCTCCTGATTCCCTGCCTCCAGCTCCTTGTAAACATGACAGATACTACAGGGTTCCTGAGTCCCACAAGTTCCTTTTCAAGAATCCCGTTGCAGATCCTGAAACCATTTCTCAAGGGCCTTAGGGCATTAAGGCTTCTACTACTAAAAATCCCACTCCTTCTGATAGAGACTCCAGGGCGCTGGATAGATGGGGTAAAAAGGTTTATACTTCTGCAACCTTGGCTATCAGGGCTTTAAACTGCTAATTTAATATGTTAAAATATCAACAGCATATTATTGGACTGCTTAAACAGAAAATTATGTTGATTTCTGACTGTGTGGAAAATAAAGATTTACAGGATTTATTACATTCTGCTGAACAAGTTGGAAAACATACTTTGCAATGTGGTTTTGATTCTTTAGAGGCCTCTTGCAGGTCTGCTGTTACTGGGTCTGTGCTTAGGAGGCATGCTTGGCTTAAGGATCTCTGCCTGATCATGTTAAAGCAAAATTGTTGGATGCTCCTTTAAATCAGGACCGCCTATTTGGCAATAAGGCTGAAGAAGTTTTAAAAAAGATGGAAGATAAAGCTAAATCTATGCAAGCTGTAAAATATTTCTTACAAGTGCAACCTCCAAGATTTAGTAGGCCCTTTCCAGCTCCTTCCAGATCCTCTCAAGCCAAATCTAGACACACCAAAATTACCAGGTTTCAGTCCCAGGGGACTCTCAGACCTAAGCAATGGGGGGCCTCCACTTCAAATCTGGAAATAACAAGACACCCCCCTATGGTAAACAGTCTCAATGACTTTCCTTTAAAATTACCAAGCACTTCCCTTTTAGCCACCCCTTTTGGGGGAAAAGATTGCTTTTCATGCAAAAAACTGGGAACTCATAACCCAGGACAAATGTTTTTTAAATATAGTGTTCCAGGGATACAGATTTCATTTCCACACATTGCCAACACCAAACGGGTGGCCAGACCTGCCCCCAAATCAGTCGGCAGAGGCTCAGAAACAAGTACTTTCCCTCATAAATATGGGGACTATTCAACCAGTACCAGAAGAGGAAAAGGGACAAGGTATCTATTCCAGGCTTTTCCTGGTACCAAGAAAAGACAAATCATGGCGTCCATTTCTGGACTTGTCTACTCTAAACACCTTTCTGGACATTCCAAATTTCAAGATGCTAACTCTTCACCAGTTACTTCCTATGCTAGGCAAAGATGCCTAGTTGGCAACTCTAGATTTAAAAGACGCTTACCTGCATGCCCCAGTCAGGGAATCTTGCAGAAGATACCTACGTTTCAAAGCAGGCTACTTGCATTATCAGTTCTCTGCACTGCCCTTTGGCTTGTCTACTGCGCCCAGCGTATTCACAAAGTGCCTGGCTCCAGTAATTGCATTTTGCAGGCAAAGAAATATTCAGATATATCCATACCTGGACGATTATCTAATTCAGGCAGAAAACTAGGCCATACTTCTAAATCATCTGGCATTTGTAAAAAGGGTTCTAACTTGTCTAGGGTACACCATAAACGAAAAGAAATCACAACTGGTACCCTCTCAACAGATTACATTCCTGGGTGCAAGCTTGAATACAACTGCCCAGATGGCTTTCCCCACGCCAGAAAAATAAATTCATTTGGTAACTTACTTCAAACAAGTGACCACAAAAACCCTGCTATCTGCAAGACGAATACTGCAAGCCTTGGGGTTCATGGCCTCCTGCATTCTTCTAATTCCATATGCAAGACTGCATATGAGGAAACTTCAGTGGTACTTAAAAAGTTAATGGAGTCAACATTGTACAGCCTGGAAACAATGATTCCTATCATACCTTGCCTATGCCTGGAGTTCCTATGGTGGGCAGAGGCCTGCCACCAAAACAAGGGACTGCCATTCACGCTACCCCCTGCCACCCAAACCCTAACTACAGATGCGTCAGACTATGCATGCGGGGCTCACCTGGCAGGGAAGTGCTTTCAGGGCAAATGGAACCCAAATCATGTGCACCTACATATCAATGAAAAAAAAATGTTAGCTGTACAGAATGCTCTGACAGCCTTCAAGGACTACATTCTTCAAGGACAACTAATGGTAAAGACAGACAACAC
This sequence comes from Protopterus annectens, assembly GCF_019279795.1. Taxonomy (NCBI): domain Eukaryota; kingdom Metazoa; phylum Chordata; order Ceratodontiformes; family Protopteridae; genus Protopterus; species Protopterus annectens. The sequence goes on from NC_056744.1 coordinate 731,042,794, forward strand.
TACGGTTATGTGGTACATAAACAAGCAGGGAGGTACACATTCCTACCCCCTCTGCAGACTAGCCATAGCATTGTGGAACATGTCCTTGAGCTACCATGTGCACCTACAAGCTCAATTCCTGCCAGGAAAATTAAATACACTGGCAGACGGACTAAGCAGAAATCTCATGGACCCACACAAGTGGAGACTGGAACCATGGATTTTCAACATGTTGACAAGCAAATGGGGGCAAGCCCAGACATAGATCTATTTGCCTCCCCCCGGAACTACCAGTTGGACAAATTTTGCACAAGGTCTCTCCACAAAAAAGCCTGGAAAGTGGATGCTCTGTCCTTCAGCTGGAAAAGAACTGTCAGTCTACACCTTTCCCCCTCTGCCTCTACTTTGCAAAGTTCTGTTAAAAGTCAAACAGGACAAACCAAGAATGATTTTGATTGCTCCAGACTGGCCACTCCAACACTGGTACCCGCTCCTGCGCAGTGTGTCACAAATATCCCCATGGCACCTGCCTCAGACACCTTCCTTACTGTCTCAGCAGGAGAACCAGATTCTGCACCCTCAGCTCCCAACATTGAACCTTGCAGCTTGGCTAATCACTTAAATTCACCCTTAGCAAACCTGTGATGGATGTCATCTTGGAGGCGAGAAGACCTAGTACTAGAAAATCTTATGCTGACAAATGGAAATGATTCTGTGCTTGGAATCAATCTCAAGGAATGAACACAGCAGCGCCCAATTTACCTCAGATTTTACAATACTTAACTGAGATGCTTCACAAGGGCCTATCTTTTTCCTCCATTAAAATCCACACCTCAGCCATTCCAGCTCATTATAACACAGAACCTCCCCTCTTCTCTCATCCTCTGCTCAAGCAGTACCTCAGAAGGGCCAAAAACATGAGACCACCCAGGAGAGCTCCAACTCCTGCCTGGGACCTTAACTTTGTATTGGAGAAACTCACTCTACCTCCTTTCGAGCCAGCTGCTACTGCAGACTTAAACATTTCTTTCTTGGAAAACAGCCTTCCTTCTAGCAATCACTTCAGCTAAAAGGATATCTGAGTTACAGGCCCTTATGGCAGTGGAGCCTTTCATCATCCTTCATGCGGACAGGGTGTCACTCAGGACCAGTCCATCCTTCATGCCCAAGGTGGTATCCAGTGTGGCTCTTAATCAGTCTATTCATTTGCCAACTTTCTTTCCCAATCCACAGAACAAAGGGGAATGGATTCTGCATTCATTGGATGTGCACAGACAACTTAGATTCTACTTAGACAGGACTAAAACTTGAAGAAAATTTGAACAACTGCTGGTAGCATTTGCTGCAGGGGCAGAGGGAAAGGCTATTTCGAAACAAACCATTTCTAAATGGATAAGCCATTGCATTCTTTTTTGCTATAAGCACCATGGAAAACCTATCCCCCAGGGGATCAGATCTCATTCCACTAGGGCTGCATCTACGTCTGCAGCCTTTCTCAGAGGTGTTCCTACCAGGGATATTCTAGAAGCTGATACCTGGAGTTCAGTTTATACTTTCATCAAGCATTATCATTTACCAATTTTCTCTAAATACAGAGCTGGCTTTGCCACTGCTGTCTTGCAGGGCCTTATAGCTGGTCCTAATGCTGTATAAATCCATCCTCCAAACCATAGCTTTGGAAATCTACCCAAACGTAATGACTGCAACAGTGAAACACGAAGAACATAGTACAGTTGTGTACACTTACTATAAATGTAGATGTTCGAGTGTATTCACTGTTGCAGTCCTGGTTACCCTCCCTCCAGCCCCCTGTTTTTCTCTGACTATACCTCTACTTTCTGTTACTATGCTTAAAAGCCTTTTTGGTGTATTTGCTTTTGGTTGGAGGTATATTTTGTGTTTTAAATTTTATTTTGCTCCCCATTCGGGGGACACCTCTCATCTGGGGTGAGAAAAACTGAGGTAATGACATCAGCTGCATGTTTTATACCTTGACGACCTGACGTCATGGAAGAAGGGACATCAACCGATGCAGGACCCAAGACTTTGTTAATCAGGCTGACTGAGGGCAACCTGCCAGCAGATTACCCAAATGTAATGACTGCAACAGTGAATACACTCGAACATCTACATTTATGGTAAGTGTACACAACTGTACTTTCTCTCTTCTCTCATTTATGTCTGAGACAAACACACTAGTTGTGAAATCAAACCAACCCCTGTGATATCCTGGTAATCTCTTTCCTAATTTCTGACCTTCTTCCTGTCACCACAACCTTCTGTGCCCTTCATTCAACCAGTCCATAGGCTTTCTCCTGACTCTAACTTCATTTTCTTTATCAGTCTCCTGTATGGGATAAAATCAGAAGCTTCTATGAAATCCAAGTATACCCTGTTTACTGCTACTACTCTGTGAAGGTCATCTGAAACCCAGGCATAAAATTGTTTAGATTTGACTCCAGCTCCTTCTGGCTTCATCCCATGTTGGTTGATGTTGAAGAGGTTGTCTTTTAGAAATGCTGCAAGTCTTCCTCTCAGGATTCTTTCCATGGTGTTCCTTATCACTATTGTTAAGCTAACAGGTTTGTGTACCCATACATAAGAGTACCTGTGACCACAGAAGTCAAGATTCATTCAACATGATTAAACGATCTTCCTAGTATGGAAGCTATCTTTGCTGTAACCCTTGTTTATGTAAAGGAGGTGAACAGCTGGCAAGAGACAGATATTTCTTCCCTCCCTGACAGTGAATCCCATTTAGAGGAATTCCTAGATTTGTTCTACTTTCCTATTGTACAAGAGGAACTACAATTGTTGTCTTCCTCTCCTCTGGTGCTTATACATTAGCTACTATGATACTGAAGATTTCTGTACTGCTTATCTTGACTTAGCCAAGACTTTTGATACAATCCCCCACTCAACTATCATTGAGACACTCTCCCAGCTGGGGTCTGAAGCTAGAATTGATAAGTCAGCAGGCAAATGAGAGCAGTATTGCTGAAACTGAATTCATCCTTAAGTCTTGGTGAGTACCTTCATGAGGTAAACCTTGTTTTTCACAAAACATCACCAAGACGACACTGATAATAGACTGTATTTATATAGGATATATCATGGACAGAAGTAGGTCAAACATTAAAAAAGATAGCTGGTTGCACGAGACCCAGCATAAAAAAGTACCTAGTCCTCGTAGACGCACTGGTGCCAGGACTGGAAAAAAATGACAGTGCAGAATCCTCAAAATACGGAAACATTCCTATAATGGGGCCAGGCCCAGAGGGAGGATGCCCCCCCCCCCAGTAGAAGGAAGTAACGGTCCGCAAAAAACACAGAAAATAATAGGCCAAAGAAGAGCAATAAAGATGAGAGAATGGACTACTGAAGATAAGAAATAAATTATGTATTATTACTATTATGCAAAAAGCCTAGAATTTCCAGACACAAGGTATATAAAAAGATTAACAGAGAAAGTAGAGGAAAGAAAAATACTTCCAGAAGCAAAACTGTCAGAAGCCTCAAATAAAAATTTGCGTTCATTAATGCAACAGATCTATGAAAAACAGTATATAGACCAAGAAACTTTGATCTGTTTGGAAGAAGCAGCATCTGAGGAAGTATAAAAAATATAAACAACAAAACCTAGAGATTTTTGAAAAGTATAAACTAGAAATATGGACATGGGAAAGAAAGAGAGATTTGAAATGGTGCAATATTTATGCAGAGGCGAAACTAAATTAATCAGTATAAAGAAGGCAGTCCCAAAGGTATTCAAAGAGAAATACAGGCATAGGCATCCAGATATGGAAAATTTCACAATAAAAAAATAATATCACAAAGAGGGAATGTAGAAAACAAGATTAGTAAAGTAGAAGTTAAAAAAGTTGAAGTTATGGAGTGCCTGCGAAGTGAAGGATTTGGTGTAGAAGGTCTAACTCAGGTTACATTACAGCATGATGGAACATGTCCTGAAAGTAAGGAGAAACAGGAAGATCAGGAGACATCTGAAGAAGAAATATAGACATGGGAAAGAAAATGAGATTTAATATGGTGTAATATCTACGCAAAGGAGAAAGCAAAACTAATCAATACAAAAAGAGCTCAAAGCAGTGGTGCATGACTTGGGAACACAAGTTGGTAGCAGTCTAAACTTCAATCACTTTGTGTCCACAGTGGTAAGGAAAGCCTTTTACATTGCATACCTCATAAGTAAGGGCATCGCAATCAAGACCAAGGATGCTACAACTCCTTTGTACTCAACCCTCATCAGACCACTAACAGAGTACAATGCTTCAATTTGCATTTACCACACCAGACACCTGCAGCAGCTGGAGAGACCAAAGAGCTTCCTGACCAAGAGAATTCAGGGACTTCAAAACATGACCTATATGGAAAGACTGAAAAGCCCTGTCACTGTACTCTGTGGCCTACAGGCTGTTGAGAGGTGACCTGTGCCTGGCTTGCAGAGTAGTCTCCGACCCTGATCTAATAGAAATGCTATACGTCCGCAAATCGAATGGGACAAGAGTCACTCACTCCAGAGATCTCAACCTAGCCTGTGACTTGAACAAAAAATGCTGGAAAGACAGATACATCTCCCAGAGACTGCTGCTATTCTGGAATAAACTCCCAGTTCATGTTAAGCAGAACTCTTCAATAACACTATTTAGGTGCAACCTGGACAACTGGATGGGAGACCATAAATTTACCCTTGGGGTGGCACTTATGTCCCTTATGGACAGGTGCAACCCGTGCTGGTCATAGATTCACTCTGCAAACAATCAAACCATCTAACAGTAGTCAGTTAGGGAATTATTTAACAATGGTCAATTAGGAAACACTGGTATTACATGGCTAGGCTTGTAAAGGCCCTAGTGTCATTACCCTAGTAACCTCCTATGAACCTTTGTCGTTATCTACAAAAACACTGGCCAGATTTCTGAAGATTCTAAGAGACAACCCATGTGTTATTTGTGGTTTATCCTTCCTAGGGTCAGACGGATCCCTTTGAACCTCATCCCTCTCTAAATGTCTGACCTTATGCATAGACAAAGTAGGTGGCTGCCAAAGATGCCATTTGGCTAGGGACCCTTTTCCAATGTACTTATTTTAAAGAATTATGGCTGCAGCATTTTTTTTACTTTAAATAAATAAGAAAGCCTGCTGCACCCCCCTGTTCAAAGTAGCTGCAACTGAGGCACCGTATGGGGGGTGCTGTACACCCTGATCTGACAACTCAATTTGTGGGCTTTCTGTTCTTTCCACCCATGATCTAGACAGTGGAATCTAATTCATTGTCTGTATCTTGAATGAGATAGCAAGGAGCAGAAAACCAGCAAATTTTAAAGAGGAACGTGAATGATGTCTGTCATTAGATCATTGCTACACTAGCCTAAACTGTATAGGTTATTTATGCAAAGGATAAGCTCAGCCAGCCAACACACAATGCTTTAGTGCACCTTCCACATGTACATGGGCAAACCATTAGTAAGCTTGAGCAGAGCTTATAAACATGATGGTTTGAGTGCCAAGAACTTCAGACTTTTCTTACCTTCAAGTGCTGTCTTCTTCAGACCAGCAGAATATCATGTGTCCGGTTTCCTTCAAAGTTGGGCAGATAAGCTCCCTTTGGGGGAATAAAAACTTCTGCATTATTATTATTTTAAAGAAATCTTTGTTTTTATATCTTAGTCATCCTTTACTGTATGTCATGGAACTGCATTTTTTGTGGACTGTTGTAGCAAAACTGCTTGTTCTAATGTCTTGTGTTTTTTGTGGAGAAAACTAGTTTAAAAACTTGGTGCAAAGTTTTTTATGGTTCTCTGGTATATTTATGTTTTAAAACAGCTATATTTTGTGCTTTTGGAGGTTGATAGTATTTGTGTGTATCTTAACACTGTATTTTAAAAGGGGGACAGGACTAGCTATTTTTAATGGTTAGTTGGGACTTTCATTTATATTTTGTGGTTTAACCATAGAGCAAAAAGTTGCTTTCACAGTCCTTCCGTTGTTTGGATACAAGTAAAAGAAAGTTGTTAAAAAGAGCCTGTTTCCATACAGCAAGCTTCTCCTTTGCCTCAGCCCCTGGTGGGTGATTTTTCTGTGTCCCTGTTAGGATCCCCTGATCACCCCTACCTTATCTTTTGATCCTGCTTGGTGATCTTCCCTGAGAAATCACCATGGACTGTGGATCAGCCATGTTGCCCTCCAAAGAGATGGGGGAACCACTTATTTCAGTCTTGGAGGAAGGAACAGAAGATGTCTGTCCATGTAGCTGAACTAAGTTTCCTGATTCCTGGGCTAGTGGTCCTTCTTTCATTCTGTCTTTTTTTAGTGTGTCCCCTCAGAAAAAGAAACAAAAGATTAAACACTTATTTTTTTCCACACAATTTGCCTTGGAAAAGGACTCTTTGTTAGACTTAGCCAAACTGTTATTACAAGTCTTTAATGCTATTTCCACTGACTCCTTATTAACTGGTAGAAGAAAAATGTTTCTCTCCCTGTCTGACAATGAATCCCAGTCAGAGGAAGTGGGATGGGTCTGAGAGGTGATTTCTACTGTTCATCTTCCTTAAGCAAATGACCAGTTTCAGAAGGTAGTGTTTCTTCAGTGTTTCCTCCACATGACTTATCTTTTTATGGTAGTTTTATAAAAATGAAGGAAGTGTTTCAGTGGGAACAAACTGAAATTCCTGCCTGTTTTCAAAAATACTACTTGTTACAATTGCAATTTATGTAACATTCAGCTGTTGCTGCACTTTAACCTGTTAATAAGGGTGTTTTTATTAGAGCCTGCAATATGCCCGTCAGTCAAGCTCCTGTAACTAAGAAGTCTGGTAGTTGTATAAAAGTGCCTCAGACTCATAAATATCTTTTTACTAATCCCAGATCTGATCCTGCAGTGATTTCTTTGTCTAAACTAGCTGCAGTTTAGAATATTGTTAATGATAATCTTATTCCTTCAGCTAAAGATGGCAAGGTTTTGATAGATTTGGAAAGAAAGTCTGCTCCCCTGATAGTCTGACTTTCAAGATTTTAAACAGCCAGGCTCGCATGTTAAAATTTGTACTGGCATATTTTAAAAAGGATACAGTTGTCTGCCTTTTGGCCATCTTCAGATACTAAAAAAATCTATTAATTACTTTGTGGATTCTGTACCACAAATAACCAAACATTCTTTAAAGTACTTCTGTGATGTAGCGACAGTCTTTAGGGTAGCTCAACACAGTCTGTGATGAAGAGATTTGCATGGTTAAACTGTCAAAATCTTCCAGAAGATGCAAAGGCTGAGATTTCCATTTCTCCCGTAGATAAACATGTTTTATTTAGCCATTCTGCTGCTGAGGTCCTGAAAAGATTTGAAAGGGAAATGTATTCAAGGGGTTACTCAAATTTTCCAAACCTTTTTCTCTAAATGTACAAATAATTTTCCTTTGAGTTCAGGTTTCTCTTCCAAAAATGAAACAAGCAATCTCAACAAATCTCTGGGGAAAAAGTGATTTAAGAAGCAATGACAAGGAGGCCCCACAAAGAAAGATGGAGCCTCCAGAATCAAGGACAGTCCAAAATGTCAGATTGGCTATTTTTTCTCTTCTGATTCCTCTTCCCTCCCACACTGACAATGCCTTAAATGTATCCCAAAACCGGAATTGCCATATCCCCTTGTGGAACCAGATAATTTCTGATAGATGGGTAATCAGAGAAATCCAACAAGGTTACACATGGGAGTGGGAATCCCTTCTCCCTTTTCAGGGGATTCACAATTCTTCCTTATTTCCTCCAGTGTTGCATAAAAAGCTGTCCAAGGGGATCATAGAACCATTAACCCCAGAACTGCTGGGAAGAGGTTTTTACTCATGAATTTTTCTTGTGCAAAGAGGGAACTTGGAGGCCTGTACTGCACTTGTCCTTACTCACCCTTTTTGTAAATGTCCTAAAATACTATCCATTCACTCTGTTACCTGTTTTCCTCCTCCCAGTTATCTGGTAATGCTTTATTTAAAGTATGGTTATCATTATGTATTTATTATATTTATTTATTTTACATTTGTTTACTGAGAGAGTCATCTGGGCAAAATGCCCATTTTCAGTGGAGACCCGGGGAGAAAAGCTCCACAAAGATGTAAACAGACTTAATAAACAATACATAATAAGTTCAGGAACATACAAAAACAGAAACATTGGCATAGTGATTATTAATACATTGCATTACTAGGTCAGTTGAATTGAAGCAATATGACAACAACAAATGCATACAATTTAGAGAGAACAGTTTAAAAGGATATAGCTGTTTTACAAGAAGTTTACATTGCAAAATAGATGGGTATTGCCAAAAGATATATTTACAAGCATAAGTAATTGGTATTGTGCTAGTGTAGATCTTGGGAAAATTGATGTTCATCAGTCTGTATACCAGGTAGCAGCCTGTGAGTGACTGATACAGTAGGAGAAGACAATGATTAGTACTTTATGGGGAGAATTTGAACTAGAAGGATGATATAGGGAGGTTTGTATTCAGTTAGTGCATACGTGGTCCCGTGTTAGTGGGAAGGAGGGGGTTATAGCAGGGAGACCAAAGTTATGATAGTGGAGAGGAAGTCTGGACTAAGGTACAGAATTTGCTTTGGGAGATGATTATCCTGGGTCTGTACAGGTGCAGTTCCAGAAGCTGACTAAGTGTGACCGAAGATGTTTTTAAAGTTAAGCTTACTGTCCAGGATCCTGATATCTAGAGGGAAGGGTGTTCCATATTTTAAAAAATAGCACTGGAGTAGAGTCACCTGAGCTATTCCTGCTTTTGTTTACTTCGATGAGCACTTTGGTGGATCTTAGTACATGGTTGTTCATATAGTGTTTTAGTAGGCTTTGTAGGACTGAGTTTTTTTTGGGGTGGTATAGGATTTATTGGGTTGGTTATAGGTAAGTAAGTTTGGTAATTTCAGCTACGATAATTGTATGAGGGCTAGACAATGATGGGTCCTGAAGGCTGAGTTGGTGGCAAACTTTGCAATTTTGTTATAGCAGTTAGTTAGTTTAAGTCACCTTTGTTTAGATTAATTAGTATGGGAGAGGCATAGAGTAATGTAGAAATTAGGTGGGTTCTTGCGATGATGGCTTTACTGTTATCATTGAGATAGTTTTACATTACATTACAGTCCAAGTCGCAAATATTTCAGGAGTTTCCTAAGATTCTTTGCATTTGGCACATATTTTCATTTCTATGGATTACCCTTTGGGCTGTTTACAGCTCCAGTAGTCTTTACAGAATGCCTTGCTATTGTTATAGCTTACTGTGGGATGCAGGGCATTCACATTTGGATGACTGTTTTATCTTTGTAGAGTCATTCTCAGAATGTCAGGATTCCCTGTCTTAGGTCAAATTCTCTTTATAAGTTGGAGATTCCATTTGAACATTCAAAATCTGTCATTCCTGCTCTCAGGATAGTGCTTCTTGAGTGCCTCTTGGACACATCCCTACAGAGAGCTTTTTCTACCGCTATACAAAGTAAATCTTTATATAAATCAGTTCCTCAGTTTTCCAGTCAGTTTCTGGTTTCTGGAAGGGAATATCATAAAATTCTTGATTTTACAGCTTCAGCAGTTCTTATATTACCCCTGGGCACACTACACATGAGGAAAAATTCAATGGTTTCTCAAATCATTTTGGCCTCCATACTAACACCTTCTGAATTTTCAGGTTCCAGTTCTGATGTGTGTGAAAAGATTAGCTGGACTAACTAAATCTAAACCCTTATCTTCCCTTTTCGTCTCTGAGATGGTCTGTTACAAAAGATGTCTCAAAGTTTGCTTGGGTAGTTGTTTACATGGGGTGAAGGTGCAAGGCCTGTAGAACAGTCAAGGCAGAAAAATGCACATTATCAAAGAGATGTTGGCAGTCATAATACCTCTTAAGTCTCTACATCATCTTTGGGCTCCAGGGCCTCTTCAGGTCATTAGAGACAACACTACAGTGATTTGGTACATAAGTAACCAGGGGGGTTCCATATCTTACCTCCTGTGCAGACTAACCACTGTAGTTTGGGATTTCATCTCGGCAATATTTTTACCTGCAGGTACCTTACATTCCGTCAGATCAAAACACTGTTGCAGGCAAGCTAAGCATGACCAGGACAGCTTCACAAATGAATGTTGAGAAAGGGGAGTTTGTTCAACTGTGGGGAACTCCTCAAGTGGGTCTGTTTGTCTCCAAACAGAACACAGAACTAAATAAATTCTGCTCCAGGATTTCCTTCAAAGAAGCCTGGAAGACTTGATGCTTTTTCATTCCCTTGGATGAAAAAGTTCCTTCAATGAAGCCTGGAAGACTTGATGCTTTTTCATTCCCTTGGATGAAAATGTTCTCTCTTTTTTCCACCTTTTCATGGGTTTTTACTTAGCTTACAACTGAAATAGACTATCAGGAAGGTCATCCATGTCACCCAGATGTTCTTCGTGTTCACTGTTGCAGTCATTACATTTGGGTTATCTGTTTGCAGTAGCCCTCAGTCAGCCTGATTAACAGCCTTAAGTCTTGCGTTGGTTGCTATCCCTTCTTCCATGACGTCAGGTCATCAGGAATATAAAACATGCAGCCGACGCCATTACATCAGTCTTTCTTGCCGTGCGGTGCCCGAAGCAGAAGCAGTTCGCAAGTGCAGGTCAGCCGACTCCTGAAATTTTCGTTTTCGAGTTTCAGAACCGAAGTCTTCAACTAAAGCTAAGTACCCGTTGGGGAAACTTTTTCTTGCTCCTTACCGATGTCAGTAAAAGTTAATAATTGCATTACTTGTAGAAAGCAAATACCTCACAAAGATTTTCATTCGTACTGTACTCCTTGCCTAGGCCCTGACCACAACATACCTTGCTGTCGGTTTTGTGCTTTATTTAAACAGCGCACTATCCGTCGTCGGTATATTTTCGCTTCTAAATATTTCGGTTCTCGGTTTAATTATCCAGAAATGTCGTCGGTTAACCTTCCGACTACTGGGATTCTGAAAAAATGCAAAGATAAAGACAGAGACATGCCGCCGAGGTCCAAAGCTGCCAAGGATGCTTCTCCTAAGCCAGTTGCCAGTTCGCTGGTACTCAGTGTGGCGCTTTCGCAGCCCCTGATACCCGCTACTTCTGACTCGCAGGCCTCTACTGAGACCCATTCAGAGTCTGGTATGCTGCAAGATGGTTCAGCTGTGGAACCTGCAGATGTGTCTACCTTGGATGGGTCCGGAGCCGCTGTGCAGGCACCGGCTTCTGAGGGTGTATTCAGGCCTATGAACTTGCATATTAAATCGATGCCTCCTTCTTTATTTGGGCCAAAATCTCGAACCATGCCTAAGAAACAGATGCCCAGGCCACATGCGTAGGCCTCTATGCCTAAAGAACAAATGATAAGAATGGCTGAAGATCTTATAACTCTAATTGGGGAAGCCAACCTCCCCCTTCTAAGAGACCTAGGACTGAAGTTGTTTATGAATCTTCTGAACAGGATTCTGATTTTTCTGATTCTTCTGATGATCTGGATTTGCCCTTGTCTACTTATGATGATTCTGATGCAGAGGACTCTATTCCCTCTGCTTCCCCTCCAGAAGATTTTTCTTTAGGTGAAACCTTACATACTCTAAGGGAACATTTCCACTGGGAAAGCCAGGATTTTTCTGATTCAAAAAAGAGGCTTAGGGATTTCTTACTCCTGCCTCAGCATAGGCCTTTAGCTATACCTCCTGTACTAGACATTGTTGATGATGCCTTTTCAGAATCTAGTTTGGCCCTGATTCTTTGCCTCCTGCTCCCAGAAAACCTGACCAATATTACAGGGTTCCCGATTCTCACAAGTTCCTTTTTAAAAATCCTATTGCGGATCCAGAGACTATTTCACAGGGACCCAAAGGCATTAAAATCCTACCCCCTCTGATAGAGACTCCAGGGCGCTGGATAGATGGGGTAAGAAAGTTTACACTTCTGCAACCTTGGCCATTAGGGCTTTAAACTGCCACTTTCATATGTTAAAGTATCAACAACATGTTATTGGATTGCTTAAACAGAAAATGATGTTATTTCCTGACTGCGCTGAAAATAAAAAAATACGGGATTTAATGCATTCTGCTGAACAGGTTGGAAAACATACTTTGCAGTGTGGATTTGATTCATTAGAGGCCTCTTGCAGGGCTGCTGTTACTGGGTCTGTGCTTAGAAGGCATGCTTGGCTTAAGGAGCAATCTTTACCTGATCATGTTAAAGCTAAATTGTTGGATGCTCCCTTAAATCAGGACCGCCTGTTTGGCAACAAGGCTGAGGAAGTTCTTAAAAAGATGGAAGATAAAGCTAAATCTATGCAGACTGTTAAAGATTTCTTACAAGTTCAGCCTCCCAGATTTAGTAGGCACTGGCCCTCTAAAAAGTGGTCCTTTCCAGCCCCCTCCAGGTCTTCTCAAGCCATATCCAGACACAGCAGAAACCCCAGGTTTCAGTCCCAAGGGACACACAAGACTAGGCAGTGGGAGGTTTCCACACCCAAACCTGGGAGTAGTAAGACTCCCCCCTATGGAAAACTGTCTCAATGCCTTGCTTTTAAAACTTCCAAGCATTTCCCAACTGAATGGTCCTTTAAGCGGAAAGATTGGTCTGCAGGCCAAAAACTGGAAACTCATTACCCAGGACAAATGGGTTTTAAATATAGTGTCCCAATGATACAGATTTCATTTCCACACATTACCAACACCAAGCGGGTGGTCAGATCTACCCCCAAATCAGTGGGCAGAGGCCCAAAATCAAGTACTCTCTCTCTTAAACATGGGAGCTATTCAGTTGGTACCAGAAGAGGACAAGGGACAAGATTTCTATTCAAGACTTTTCCTGGTACCCAGAAAAAGGCAATACATGGCATCCTATCCTGGACCTTTCTATTCTAAACACCTTTCTGGTGATTCCAAAATTCAAAATGCTGACTCTTCACCAGCTGCTTCCTATGCTAGGCAAGGATACATGGTTGGCAACACTAGACTTAAAAGAAGCATACCTGCACATCCCTCTCAGGGAGTCTTGCAGAAGATACCTACACTTCAAAGCAGGCTACATGCACTATTAGTTCTCTGCACTGCCCTTTGGCTTATCTATTGTACTCAGGGTATTCACAGTCATTGCATTTTGCAGGCAAATAAATATTCAAATGTACCCATACCTGGACGATTGTCTAATTCAGGCAGAAAGCAAGGGCATTTTTTTGAATAATCTGGCCTTTGTTCAAAGGGTACTGACTTGTCTGGGGTTCACCATAAACGAAAAGAAATCCCACTTGGTACCCTGCCAACAAATTATATTCCTGGGAGCAAGCTTGAATACAACTTCCCAGATGGCTTTCCTCACGCCAGAGAAACGGATTCATTTGACAACTTACTTCAAACAAGTGGCCACAAAAACCCAACTATCTGCAAGGCAAATACTGCAAGCCTTGGGGTTTATGGCCTCCTGCATTCTAATTCCATATGCAGGGCTGCATATGAGAAAACTACAATGTTATCTCAAAAGCCTATGGTGTCAACATTCACAGGATCTGGAAGCAAGGATTCCTATCATACCTTGCCTACGCCTAGAGTTCCTTTGGTTGGCAGAGGTCTGCCACCAAAACAGGGGACTGCTATTCTCATTACCCCCCTGCCGCACAAATCTTAACAGACACATCAGACTATGCACGTGGGGCTCACCTGGCAGGGAAGTGCATTCAGGGCAAATGGAACCCAAGTCAAATACACCTGCATATAAATCAAAAGGAAATGTTAGCTGTACAGAATGCTCTGACAGCCTACAAGGACCACATTCTTCCAGGACAACTAATGTTAAAGACTGACAGCACCACTGTCATGTGGTACATAAACAAACAGGGGGGTACACATTCCTATCCCTTCTGCAGACTAGCCATGGCATTGTGGAACACACCCTTGAGCTACCAAGTGAATCTACAAGTGCAATTCCTGCTAGGAAAACTAAATGCACTGGCAGATGGACAAAGCAGAAACCTCATGGACCCACATGAGTGGAAACTGGAACCAAGGATTTTCAACATGTTGCCAAGCAAATGGGGGAGCCCAGATATAGACCTGTTTGCCCCCCCCCCCCCAGAACTATCAGTTGGACAAATTTTGCACAAGGATTCCCCACAAGCAAGCTTGGAAATTGGATGCTGAATCCTTCAGCTGGAAAAACCTATCAGTTTATGCTTTTCCTCCTCTGCCTCTGCTCTCCAAGGTACTACTAAAGATCAAACAAGACAGCCAAGGATGATTTTAATTGCACCAGACTGGCCTCGCCAACACTGGTACCCACTCTTGCACAGTGTGTCATGCTTGGCTCTATGGCACCTGCCTCAGACTCCTTCCCTGTTGACTCAGCAGGAGAACCAGATTCTCTGCACCCTTAGCTGCAAACCCCGAACCTAGCAGCCTGGCTAATTACCTAATCTCTCCTTTACCATCCCTCAGTAAATCAGTGATGGATATCATTTTAGAGGCAGGGAAGCCTAGTACTAGAAAATCTTATGCTGCAAAATGGAAAAGATTCTGTGCTTGGAACCAATCTCAAGGAATGAATGCAGCAGTGCCGAATTTACCTCAGATTCTACAGTACTTGACTGAGATGCTTCATAAGGGCTTGTCTTTTTCCTCCATCAAAATTCATGCCTCAGCGATTTCAGCTCATTATAGCACAGAGCCTCCCCTCTTCACCCACTGCTCAAGCAGTTCCTCAGAGGGGCCAAAAATTTAAGGCCACCCAGGAGAGCTCAACTCCAGCCTGGGATTTTAATTTTGTCTTGGAGAAACTCACTCTTCCTCCTTTCAAGCCAGCTGCTACTGCAGATTTAAAATTTCTTTCCTGGAAAGCAGCTTTTTTTTGGCAATCACTTCTGCAAGAAGGGTATCTGAATTACAGGCCCTTATGGCAGTGGAACCTTTCATCATATTTCATGTGGACAGGGTGTCCCTCAGAACCAATCCCTTCTTCATGCCCAAGGTGGTATCCAGTGTGGCTCTTAATCAGTCCATTAATTTGCCTACCTTCTTTCCTAACCCACAGAACAAAGGGGAATGGATACTGCACTCTTTAGATGTGCACAGACAGCTTAGATTCTACTTGGACAGGACTAAATCTCAAAGGAAATCTGAACAACTGCTGGTGGCATTTGCTGCAGGGGCAGAAGGGAAAGCTTTTTCAAAACAAACCATTTCAAAATGGAGAGGCCACTGCATTCATTTCTGCTATAAGCATCATGGAAAACCTATCCCACAGGGCATCAGACCCCATTCAACCAGGGCTGCATCTACCTCTGCAGCCTTTCTCAGGGGCATCCATACTAGGGACATCCTAGAAGCTGCTACCTGGAGTTCTGTACATACATTCACCAATCATTATCATTTGCCAATTTTCTCTAAATCCAGGGCTGGTTTTGCCACTGCAGTCTTGCAGGGCCATATAGCTGGTCCTAGTTCTATTTAAATTCCTCCTCCCAACCTTAGCTTTGGGGAATCTACCCAAATGCAATGACTGCAACAGTGAAACGTGAAGAACTTAGTACAATGTAGATGTTCGAGTGTATTCACTGTTGCAGTCCTGGTTATCCTCCCTCCAGCCCCCTTTTCTTCCTTTGGCTATACCTCTACTCTCACTTACTATGCTCTAAAAGCTTTTTGGTGTATTTGCTTTTCTGTTGAAGGTATATCCTTGTATTTATAGATTTAATTGCTTCCCATTAGGGGGGCACCTGACATCTGGGGCAAGAAAAACTGATGTAATGGCGTTGGCTGCATGTTTTATACCCCTGATGACCTGACGTCATGGAAGAAGGGACAGCGACCAGTGCAGGACCCAAGACTTTGTTAATCAGGCCGACTGAGGGCTACTGCAAGCAGATAACCCAAATGTAATGACTGCAACAGTGCATACACTCGAACATCTGCATTTATGGTAAGTTTACACAACTGTACTTTCTGGTGGAAAACTAGCAGTGCTCCCATTAAGTAGACTTACTGAACATATTCCTGGTGTAAATTTATGATCACCTATCTAGTCATTTCCACTTATACCCAGAGTAATTCTGAAAATACAGATAGACTCTCCAAAAATAATTTTGGTGTGTCCCCCCCCCCCCATTTTTTGGGCCCAGTTAATTGTAGTTCTCCCTTCTTTGAAAATTGGCAATTAGCACAGGATTTCACACAGACTGGATGTACTTACACAAGGCAAGGGTTGTTTGCTTCACCCTTCCCTGAGGGTGTCCTCAGTTAGCTGCCTGGATGATAGAATAGTGATACCTTTTTGGACACCTTTTTTCCTAAGGATGTGCAGCAGGTACTAAAAAAGGTAAAGAAACCTGCTACTAAGAAACCACATCTGTGTAAATGAAATATATTTTCCAGTTGATGCCGCAATAAGAACCAGGACATTTTAAGGCCAGGCTGTGTTTGGCTCTTCAGTATTTGTGTGAGTTATTATCCTGTGGTCTATCTTACTCCTCTATCAAGGTTCAGTTGTCAGCCATCTCTTCTTGTCTGCCCATGGATCCCCTTTTATTCTCTTTCTCAAGTCAGTCAATTTCTGAAATGAGTTTTATGCATTCTTCTACCTAGAAAACAGGTGACTTCTGCTTGGGATCTGAATTTTATGGTAGAAAGATTAACATATGATGTTAAGTTGTCTATCTCGCCTTCATTCTTGCTGGTTGGTTGGGCTCGGAGCCAATCCTTGGCTCCGACTCGGCCATCTTCAAAAGCTTGAGAGTTGCTTACTGGCTCGAGGGGCCCCCCCTATATCCCATGATGCCTGGCGCTAGATACCCAGACCTTGTTTGCTGCTTCTGCTACGAGGTTGTGTTTACTGGCTCAGGTCATATTTTTCTATTTTATTGTTAAGCTGTTATTAAAGTTTTTGATTATAGTTAGTGTTTTTCAAGTTATTATAGTTGTTATAGTATCTGGATTCAAGAAGTGTGACTCATGCTGTCAGAAGATGTCTGTGACAGATGGTCACACTTTTTGTGTCTGTTGTTTGGGCACCCTACACCTGCAGGACTCTTGTTTTGTGTGCCATGCCTTCAGTCCAAGAGTCCTGCAGGAGTGTAGGAATAAGCTAATCCTCAGGGGTCTGCTAAAACCGGAAGGGTCACCGGCTAAGGCTCAGCCAGTTAAACCCTCCAAGCCAACAAAGCCATCGGCTCCCAGTTCGGAGCCGTCGTCAGGTGTGGCGTCTGCTTCGACTTCGGTTCTGGCTGGAACCGAAGTTCCTTTCTCCCAGTTGGCTCCGACTCTGGTGTCGGAACCATCAGAGAGCCGAAAACGCTCTAGGTCTCCATCCCTAGAGTCGATACAGTCTGCTCCGGGGTCTCCCTTGCTGCAGTCGGAGCGAAGTCACCGATCCCACTCTTCTCGGTCTTCCAGACTATCTGACCACGATGTGGAGAGAGTGGTGAGCAGGCTTCTAAAATCGCAGGCCCTGGCTAAAATGTTATCCAGCCCCCCTCATCAGGGTTTGGCTCCACCCATTTCTGTAGTAGTTCCTCCGTCGACTCACCCTTTGAGTTTGGAGACGGAGCTTGTTGGGGTTCGGATCATGGAACCGTCGGCACCGATACCTACCCTTTCGGTTCCGTCGTCGGCTCCGATCACTTCCATGGTTCCATCCTTGGAGGGATCTGGGTGCCAGGACTCCCTCGTCGGCTCCGAGGGGGCGAGTGGCATCGGACCCTTGTCCAATCCCGTTCTCCCTCTCGGAGCTTCGGCGCAGGTGAGTTCGGCTCCTACATCAGCTTCGGAGCCGTCTCTCTTGGTGCCGGGTGGGATTCCGGTCTCTTCGGAGCCGGAGCCCTCTTCGCTATCGGGAAGAGGCGCCTTCGAAGTCATGAGGAGTGTGCTGGCTTCGGAGTCAGCCCCACAATCAACCTCTTTGGCTCCTCCCCCCACGGTGCCTGCGTCTGCCTCTGCCCCTCCTCCAGACCCCAAGCGTGGGGAACAAGCACTCCAGGGCACCCCATTGCGTGTATCCTCTTCTTCCGAGGCCTCCCCTGATCATTCAGAGGAGCCTCCTCGGAAGAGAAAATGCAAGAGGAAGCATATTGACTCCCCTGAGTCTGTCACTTCAGATACCGACTTAGAGGATTCGGAAGGGTCCCTGAGATCCCCCTCTGAAGATGTCTCCTTCTCAGACATCCTTGAGATGCTTAGGCAGAGTGGGGACTGAACTACCCTTAACCCTTCCGAGGATGAGTCGGTATACCTGGATGCGTTTGGTTCCTGACCTCCCATCTCCTGGGTGTCTCCGCCTTTTGATCCACTGTTGTCTGTGGTGGCTCGAAAGGCATTGTCAGCCCCAGACACAGTGGAACCAATCCCCCGAAGGCCCACAAAATTTATCACTGCGCCACAGGACAAGCAGTTTCTGACAAAGGGTGTTCCCGTTGATGCTATGGTGGTAGCAGCGGGCACAAAAAAGGAGTTGGCTGAAACTTCTTCGTCTGTTCATCCCCCTAATAAGGAATCTAGGACGATGGACAGATATGGGAAGCGGATGTTTGCCTCAGCGACCTTCGCCATGAGATCGCTGAACTACTTGTGCCACTTTACACGCCTTCAAAGGGATCTCATTAAAGAGCTAGGAGATACCCTTCAAGATCCATCAGCTGCAGGGGCCCAGGCTAAGGTTGCCTCCCAGCTGGTGACTCTTAATTCGGTAGTAAACTCCTCCATGCGGCTTATTTCTTATGCAGCCGATGGTGCGAGTAGGGCCGCAGGCACAAGCGTGGCCTTAAGAAGGCATGCTTGGATGTGGTTATGTAACTTTGCGGAACCCTTCAGGGTGTCTTTCACCAATACCCCCTTTGATGGTTCCACTCTTTTTGGACCACAGGTGAAGGATACCCTTATCAGGTGTGAGCAGGAAGGCAAGACTCTCTCTGCTGTGGGAGTCCGTTTTTCCACTCCTTCTAGACCGTATCCCAAAGGTCAAAAGAGTGGGAAGATGTGGTTCCGAAAACCCCAGGGAGTCGTGCCTGACACACGTGGTGAGTTCCCCTCCAGGGGCAGAGGAGGGAACAACAATAGACGCCGCCCTCGGAGCAGAGGGGGTCTGCAAAATCAGGGCAACAGAGAATCCTTCTCTGACAAGCCCTTCCTGCATCCCTGAGGTGTTGCCCGGCTGTCCACCTCCGGAGGCAGTCGGGGGAAGATTATCGCTATACCCAAAAGCCTGGCAAAGCATAACAAAAGACAAATGGGTACTGTCTATCATATCCAAAGGCTACAGAATCCCCTTCTTTAGCACCCCTACATTCCAAACAAATCCCTTCCAGATGTTCCACCCAATCTAAGGGATCAAGTAGTTCAAGAAATATCAAAACTGCTAAGAAAAAGAGCCATCCAGCCAGTCCCAGCAGACCAGCAAGGATCTGGAATTTACTCAAGGTTCTTTTTGGTACCGAAAAAGACAGGGGACTGGAGACCCATTCTGGATCTCAGCAGACTAAACAGGTCTGTTCAAAGAACAAAGTTCCGGATGGTCACGCTTCAGTCCATTTTACCCTTTCTGGGTCAGGACAATTGGATGTGCTCCATAGATCTTCAGGATGCGTACTACCATATCAAGATGGACAGGCACTCCAGAAGATTCGTCCGCTTCTGGCTGGGAGCCAGTCATTATCAGTTCAGAGCTCTGCCCTTTGATCTCACCACAGCCCCCAGGGTGTTCACCAAATGTTTGGCAGTAGTTACTGCTCAACTGAGATGGCAAGGATTCCAGGTGTTTCCATATCTAGACGACTGGCTCCTCACTGCTAGCACCAGGCATCACCTGCTGCGAGCCAGAGAATACACCATTCGAACTTGCACCAGACTAGGTATCACAATAAATTTCGAAAAGTCTGCATTGCTGCCTTGTCAATCCATTACTTTTATAGGCGCAAACTTAAATACAAAGGACATGTCAGCGAGATTTCCATTAGACAGAGTGCTAGACATTCGCCAACATGTGCAGGTCTTATTAGGATGCAAAAAAATTCAGGCCAGATTTGTCCTAAAAACCTTAGGTCTCATGGCAGCGGCTATCATACTAGTCCCCCTTGCTCGCTTTCATATGAGGATTCTTCAGTGGATGCTCTTCACCCAATGGTCCTTTCAGCAACTTCCAATGTCTCACATGATAATGATCACACAGACATGCAAAAACTAACTTGCTTGGTGGATAGTTTCCCCATCAGTACCCCAGGGCAGACCATTTGTTCTTCCTCCTCCAGTGGCTATGGTGACCACGGATGCCACCCTGATTGGGGGGGGGGGGCATTTTCAGGGCAGAACAATCCAAGGCACCTGGCAGCCTCACAAGTACCATCTGCATATCAATGTCTTGGAGATGAGGGCCGTGCTTTTGGCGTTGCAAGCTCTTCAGAACTCTCTTCTTACCGGGACCATTGCAATTCAGACAGACAATATGTCGGTAGTGTGGTACATCAACAAGCAGGGCGGAACCAGGTCCTACCCCCTATGTCGAGAAGCACTCAGACTCTTGCAGTGGGCGATCTCTTCCCAACGGTTTCTGATGGCAGCGCATATCCCTGGGAAGTCCAGTGTTATAGCGGACAGGCTGAGCAGAGCAATTCTCATGCCTCACGAGTGGTCTCTCAATCAGACAGTGGCGGACAAAATCTTCTGCAAATGGGGTCAACCTTGCTGCGACCTTTTTGCCACCCCCTTCAACAACAAGTGCAACAATTTCTTTTCTCTCCTCCCTCTTCCAGGACACTTTCCCAGAGACGCTCTAGTTCATGATTGGCCTCAGGGACTTCTTTATGCCTTCCCTCCTTTTCCCTTGATTCCCAAACTAATACAGAAAGCTACTGCTTTGGGATGCAAGATGATCCTCATCGCCCCTTACTGGCCTCAACAAATTTGGTTTCCGTTCCTGCATCATCACCTTCTGGATCAGCCCTGGACTCTGGACCCAGTTCCAGATCAGTCGGGCGGGCTGCACCAATCCCTTCAGTCTCTCCAGCTCCCTGCTTGGTTGCTCCACTTCCGACCTTAGCCAGGCTTCCGAACATCTCCCACTCGGTGCGTGAAATCATCTTATCATTGCATAAGTCTTCCACTAGAAAGATTTATGCTAGTAAGTGGAAATGTTTTTCTTCCTGGGCAGAGGCTAAAAGTATAGACCCTTTTTCAGCCCCTATACACAACATTTTGGAATTCCTTGCGGAACTCTTCCATGCTGGGTCCGCTTCCGCTACAATTAGGGTTCAATTAGCTGCAATTTCAAATTTTCACATTGGCCTTTCGGAAAACAATATCATGTCTCATAAGCTCTGCAAAGCCGTTCTCAAAGGAACCACTCTGCTCAGGCCCCCAGTGAGAGATCCTCCACCACAGTGGGATCTAAATTTGATTTTAGCTTCTCTAATTTTGCCCCCCTTCGAACCTGCAGCTTCTTGTTCCTTGAAGTTCTTGTCTTGGAAAACCCTTTTTCTGGTAGCTATTACTTCAGCCAGAAGAGTTTCAGAACTACAGGCTCTTTCCATTCGTCCCCCATACCTGGTGTTCCACAAAGACAGGGTTGCTCTTAGGACTAATCCGTCCTTCCTTCCTAAGGTCCCTTCAGAGAGTAACTTGAATCAGTCTATAGACCTTCCTGTATTTTTCCCTAACCACTCCAACAGGGCCGAATATAAGTTGCATCAGTTAGATGTTCACAGGCAGCTACGTTTTTATCTGCATAGAACCAAGGACATTAGAAAATCAGATCAACTTTTCCTGTCTTATGCAGTAGGTAAACAACGTCTTCCGGTCTCCAAAGTATCTTTATCCAGGTGGTTGACTTCTATCATCACATTCATATATCAACTGAGGAATAAAAAATTGCCAGTTAAACTGAAAGGTCATTCCACCAGAGCTTTAGCTACTTCAGTGGCCTTTCAGGCTAGGTTGCCCATTGAATCTATTTGTGCTGCAGCTACATGGGCCAACCCACATACTTTCATTGCACATTACAAGTTGGATTTGGCTTCCAGGAGCAGAGCTGATTTTGGTTCCACTGTTCTGAAGAGTCTTTTCCGATGAGCCACCCAGGATTTTAGGTGCTAGGGATGCTGTTCCAACCAGCAGGAATGAAGGCGAGATAGACCACTTAACATAAAGAAGTTATGTACCTACCATAACGTTCCATGTTAGTTGTCTTCTTCTCGCCTTCTTTCTTGCGTCCCACCCTCCATCCCCCTATCCTAGTGGACCGAGAAGAGTTCTTCTTGATTCTTCACTGGCTGAGTCTTCTCTGGCT
The DNA here is from genome assembly GCF_019279795.1 of Protopterus annectens. Lineage (NCBI taxonomy): Eukaryota > Metazoa > Chordata > Ceratodontiformes > Protopteridae > Protopterus > Protopterus annectens. The sequence goes on from NC_056744.1 coordinate 731,065,069, forward strand.
ATTCCTTTCTGACTAGTAGTCTCTCCAGTAGGATTTTTGCATTCTAGGATAGGATTCCTTTATTGTTATGTCTGCAGTTAGACTTACCAAATGAGATCTGGGTATCTAGCGCCAGGCATCATGGGATATAGGGGAGGCCTCGAGCCAGTAAGCAGCTCTCGAGCCTTTGAAGATGGCCGAGTCGGAGCAGAGGATCGGCTCCGAGCCCAAACAACCAGCAAGAAAGAAGGCGAGAAGAAGACAACTAACATGGAACGTTATGGTAGGTACATAACTTCTTTTTCTGTTTGAACCAGCTCATCAAGCTGATTTGAGGTTCTTGACATAGAAGATAGTCTTACTGATTGCTCTGACTTCTGAAAGGAGGCTATATGTGTTACTAGCTCTTAAGGCCAATTTATAACCAAGTGGGATAGGTTATTTTGAACATAAAAAGGGAAATTGGCTAGGTTTAAAATGGTCTGCAAGTTTGGACTGAGTACCATGTAACTGCCTTTAGAATGCTTCTAGAGTCCACTCCTTCTGCCTGAAAGTAACTTTTTTATGATGGGTATAAAAAAAAAACTGAAAGCAAGAGACACTAATTGTTTTTTTTTTACATCGTTGAAGACAGAGCAGGGTTTTGTTCTGTCAAGATAGTAGCTGAGTTGTCTGTGGTTAATAGGAAAATGCTCATCTATTTAATTTCTTTTATCTATCAGTAAAGGACCATCAGTTTCTAAACAACTTATATGTGCGTGATTCAAGTCTCAGATGAACTTATCTACAATTCTTGCCTTTTTTTTTTTGTCCTCATTTTAAGGAGTCTCAGCCAGCAACTTCATTGCTCACAAAGTACCAGTTTTCTCTGTGATTTAATGTTTTTCCGTATGGGTGGGAGATGTCTTATTCCTAAGGCTGGAAGGATCTGACATACACACACACACACACACACACACACACACACACACACACACACACACACACACACGCACATATACACGCACACACATTGTCCATACATGTTGCCACAGTGTGGATTTATGTATATAACTGTACATAATTGTGTGTGTATATGTGTGTGTCTATATATATATATATATATATATATATATATATATATTAATGTGTATATATATATATATATATATATATATATATATTAATGTGTATATATATATATATATATATATATATATATATATATATATATATATATAGAGAGAGAGAGAGTTTACATAGCTATACCTTCCTATATCTGTTCTAGTTTCGCTAATGTAATATACAGTTCTCAAGGCTCTAGCCACCTTTTCTCATGGCAGGTAGTGTAATGCTTGGCACCCAAACCATCCTATTTTATAAGCTCTGCTCAAGTTTACTAATGGTTTGAGTATACAGTAGGTGTCCTAAAACTTTGAATACTGGCTGTCTGGTATTATCCCTGGCAAGAATAACCCATACAGCTTAGGCTACTGCAGCAGTGATCTATTTGGACATCTGCTATTATGGTAGGTTCACTTTGTGACTGCATTTGACTCGGTTTATAATTATTCATAGGGTGAGGTAAGTATTTTTTTTTAATTCCAACAAGCAACCATATATTATATGTAGTAGACAGCTTTGAAGTAGAAAGACTGGTGTACCTTGTGAATAGCTAGCAACTCAGTTTGTTTGAAATGGAGTTGAACTGTATTACTGTGGTCACTGTCTTGTTATATTTTATTCCAGGCAGGTCTCTGTTATAATTGCTGGGTAAGGTCAGGGTTTTTCTGCAGATGGCTGAAAGTGGCTTACCTTGCTCTCCTTTGTTTATTATTCTGTCTTTGCAGGCTAATGTGACTTGTCTGAAGCAAGTTCATGTACTTTACAGTGGCTGCCATTTGTGTGAAACAAATCTGAAACACATTACTCTGGACATTATTTTTTCTTGCACTCAGACTAGTGGTTGTACACAACAAAGTAGTTATATCTACTGGGTAAATGAGGTTATCTTTGGATGACAGTAACTGAAAAAAAGCAGTAAAAAAAGCTACTGTGCATCTCCCTGTCAGACAGATTTTACTAGAAAGTGTATGTTTTTTGGGAAAGTTGAGTAAACTTTTAAATGCAGTTTTATTACTGCATGTAGCGAGGTTGGTCTCTTATCTGAGAGATTAGTGATTTGATAGTTAATCTGTAACAAGTCTGCTTGAAGGAGAATTACTATTGGGTTAGCATGCATTTGGAAAGTATTTATTTATTAATACTGCCCATATCAGGCTAGCCACTTGGCAGTGTGAATATTGGCTCTAGGTGATTTATTCACATTGACTGATGTTGATGTGACTTCACCCAGACCATATGTCAGATTGGGAAACATGGAGTTGAAGACAACGATGATAACAAAATTTGTATTAGGCATTTGAACAGTGTTAAGTTTTATTAAAGATATGTCTGCAATGCATTATGTCATGGCTTTAATTGAATTTTGTTAAAAAAATATTTTTTGATGGACCTTGGTATAAACAAAAATGAGGTAGGCTGCTTTTTCCCCAGTTATGTAAATGTATTTATGGATTTGTTTGTGGAGATGTTTTTATGGTTCTCTGAAGTGTGGTCGACATGACAAAATGTTAAAACATCAAAGTGTCTTCTGTCGCTCGTCTAGTCAGGGTGAAGTAGACGAACATTGTGGGTTCTGCTCAAGCAGCTTTATTATATGCAAACATAAACATATACTAGTTGTCTTATGCATAGATGTTTCATACTCTGGCTCTACTCACAAAATGGTACTGAGAATAGCATGTGCCTGCTATTTATACTGCACATTCATGTAGTGGAAATGCTTCTTAAAGGTACAACACAATCTGTTATTCTATATCCTTCCTCTTTGAAAAAGCGACATAGACAATATTGACTGACATGCTGTAGGTACAAAGTAATTTTCATCATGCAGTTATACAAAACTATTAACATATATACAACTACGTCCAAGTTGCTGTATATCTCACACTGGGCCTAGAGATATGACCAAATCGTGTGATGTATAAACTGGAATTGTGATTGATTAGCAACTGGGATTGTCTCTGCTGAATGTTCAACCTTAGGAACATTATCAGAAATGGTAGTGGGAATTAAATGTTCTGGGATGGAGACACTGTCTGAATCACTCTTAGATTTGGAGTCTGTATCAAAGGAACAATGTTGCGATAACAGTTCTGGTACAGGAAGTAGATGTCTACAATTCCTCCTATACTTCACACCCTTAGGTTTCACAAAATAGGACCTTGGCTCTTCACATATTTTTATTACTTGACCAATCCGGTTGAATCCTTTCACCTTTTGTATCCTCACTGTCTCTCCTTCTTTCAATGGACTAAGAAATCTGCTCGATTTGTCATACCTGAACTTCTGGAAACAGTGCTTTCTAAACAATTGGGCTTTCATTGCTTTGTAGTTTTTAACTTTAGGCCTCAATAAACTGGAACTGATAGGCGATGTTATTCTGGTTTGGCTAGATAGAAGCCTTTGAGCAGGTGAGCCAAGTATATTATCACAGGGTATGTTTCTGAGTTTGAGTAAGTTTAAAAAGACATCGGTATTGTCTCACTTTGACTTCTCAAGTAATTGCTTTGCACTCTGTACTGCATGTTCAACTAGTCCATTTGACTGCGGATATTCTGGACTACTAGTAACATGTACAACTTCCCATTCTCTTGCAAATTTCTGAAACAATTGACTGGTAAATTGGATACCATTGTCAGAGTTAAGCTTTTGTGGACTTCTATGGACTGAGAAATGACATTTCAACTTGATAATAACAGTAGTGGATGTTAGGTTAGGTAGTAGATCGATCGCAAACCAATTTGAATAAGAGTCTAGCAGTATTAAATAATGTTGATTGTTCCACTCAAATATGTCAGTGGCTACTGTTGACCAAGGTAGTTCAGGAACTTGACTTAGCTGAAGTGGTTCTTTTTGCAAATGCGGTTTAGTACTATTACATACTGAACAAGAAGAAAGTAGAAAGTACTCTATCAATGTCTTCTGCTAGAGAAGTCCAAAATACTAGTCCTCTCGCCCTTCTTTTTGTAGCTTCAAAACCTTGGTGACCATAATGCAAAATCTGGATGTATTCTCGTTGTAAGGAAGCAGGAACAACAATTTTAGGACCTGTGAAAATAATGGCATCTTCCATCAACATCATGTCTCTGTAAGGAAAGTATGGTTGCTCTTCAAGTGGTGCACTAGATTGCATTGATGTCCATCCAACATTAATGTAGTGGTTGAGCTTTTGCTAAACTGGATCAGTCTTTGTTTGATCTCTTAGCTCATCAAGTGTTGTGGTACAAACATTATGCACTTCCATGACATTGAAGTCAAAATGTTCTGCATGATGCTCTTCCATTGTATTTCTGGGTGATCTGGATAAGGTATCAGCCAGATAAAGAAATCTGCCTTTTGTATAGACCATTTTGAAGTTGTACTTTTGCAATTTAAGCATCATTCTTTGCAAGCTGAATGCATAGGCTTCTTTAAAATAGTAACCATAGGTAGATGATCACTTTCAATCTGAATATCTTGACCGTAGATGTAATCATGAAACTTGGAACATACAAACACTATTGCCAAAAGTTCTTTCTCAGTCTGAGCATATTGCATTTCAATTTGGGTAAGTGTTCTAGGTGCATAGGCTACTGGTCTACCCTCTTGAAGAATAACTGTGCCAAGACCAAATTTTGAAGCATCGCAGGAAAGAGTTACTGGTTTGTTGACATCATAGTATCTTAATGATGGTAGAGTAGCTATTTTCTGCTTAAGATCTTCAAATACTCTCTGGTGATGTTCTAACCATGACCATGTAACATTCTTACATGTTAGCTCTCTCAAAGGCGCTGTCAACTCACTGAAGTCTGGTATAAACTTGCCTAAATAGTTGACCATACCAAGAAAATGTTGTGCAGCTTGAACATTATCTGGTGTTGGCATCTCAAGAGTGGCTGATTGCTTGAATGGGTCTGGTCTCTAGCCAAAGCTAGTAAAGAAATGACCTACATATGTAACTTCTGGTAGTCTGAATTTGCACCTTAGATGATTGAGCTTTAAGTTCACTTCATGTGCTTTGAAGAGAACTCTCTTAACATTTCTGTCATGCTCTGCTTAACCGTTGTTTCTGACTAAAAAGTCATCTACTATTATGGCACAGGGATTACCTGAAAGTTTTCGTCCATTGCTTGCTGAAGGACTTTACATGCAGAATTTATTCCAAATGGCATCCTAAGAAATCTGTATCTTCCAAATGGAGTACTGAAAGTATTCAGTAATGAAGATTTGCGATCAAGCATCACTTACCAAAATGAACTTTTTGCATCTAAAACAGAAAAAACTTGGGCATTCAGTATTAGAGCTGTGACTTCTTTGACTGCATTTATGGTTTGATGCTTTTTAATGCTTTGTTCAAATCTCTTGGGTCAATGCATATTCTGATTTCATCTGAGCCTTTATTGTGAGCTGCTGCCATGGACGACATCCATTCGGTAGGTTCTGTAAATGAACAAGTTACACCTTGCTGCACCATTTTGTCCAACTGAGCACTGACTTTATGCTGCATAGCTATCAGAACTTTTCTTACTGGTCTGACTACTGGACTGCTCTCTGGTTTTAACTTCATAGAATACACAACTGGAGGTTTGCCCAACTTGTCATTGAAAACATCAGCATACTCTGAAAAATAGTGTTAGTGAAGCTGGAACTGGGACATGTGCTTATTTGATGAACTTCTTTGGTAAAAGAAAGCATATTTATTCTCAAACTGTCTCTGAAACCCAATAATGACTTCACAGGTTTTCGAACTACATAGAATAATAAGCTATAACAGCTATAACATGACAGCACTGCTGAGCCTTTGGTTTGAATTTCTTCACCTCCATAAGCAATAAGTTGCATTCAACTGGTCACATTTAGCTGTTCACCAGCTCTCTCCTTGGCAAAAGTATCTGCAGATATAATATTACACTTTGAACCAGTGTCTACTTTGAGCTCAGTGGATTTACCATTGATCTGGACAGTACAAAATACTTCATTCTTTGCCAGGAAATCTACTGCATCAATCTTTTCACCAATTACTGATACACCATCTACATAGAAAGGGGTCTATATTATTTCTTCGACAACTTAGGTTGTCAAATCCTTAATGATTGACACCTAAGCGTTGAAGTTTAAAAATTGCAAACGGCCATATATGCGAATTCTTTCCTCTGGAAAGAACTCACTAGGCCGTCCGGAAATTAACTTTTCAACCTAAGTATAGTGGGGGGCTTCACCCCCCACACCCACTGAGGGGGGGGTCTGTGCCCCCCACACTCCCCCTAACTAAATATACCAAGTCCAAGATCGCTCTACATTGGGGAAAGGGCAAATCCCTGATAACGGCCAAGCAAATTCTTTCACGAGGAAAGAATTCGCTCATATGGCCATTCGTGGTTTTGAAAATTTGACGCTTAGGTGTTGGTCATTGAGCATTCGACCAACCTAAGCTGCCGAAGAAATAATATAGACCCATAGAAAGCAGACTGTTGCAGTTCAACTTGATCAATTTGCTTTTTCGAAACAGTGTGAGGATTACTTGATTTGCAAAATTTTTGAAAATGGTTCCATTTCTTACATTTATGGCATTGCTGACCAAATGCTAAGCAGTTCTCTCTTTTAGACTTATGGTTGGCACCACAATTGCGGCAGTTAACAGTAAAGCTTGATTTGGGTTTTGCTGACTAACCCTTGTATGGCACTGAGCATGCTCCTTTAACTGAACTAGTCTTAGAACTTGCTGGAAGGTTACAGGACCTCCTAAGAAAACTTGCAGGGGCAGCAGCTGCCATGTGCTTAGGCCTGTTTCTGCTTGCCACATGTTGCATACTGTCTACATTTGCTCTGGAGCCTGCTGAAACCATGCTCTTATCACTTTCAAACATATTTGTGTGCTTTCTGTAACTTCATGAATTTGGCAAATCTCAATAGTTTTGTTCAGCATCAGTTCACTGTTACAAAGAAAAATCTTTCTCACAGCAGCATTATTAATACCACACAAGAGCCTGTTCTTTATTAACTCATCTTTCAAGTCACCAAACTTACACATTTTCACTTTATTTCTCAGCACAACAATATAATCTGAAAAAGTTTCTCCTTGCTTTTGATCTCTCCTGTAAAATAAATGCCTCTTTAATGTAACATTGGTCTGGGGTTTGCACATCTCTCTAAATATGCTCTTCAAACATTCGGAGTCTTCCCTTGATTCAGTCTGCACAACAATATGATGATTTTTCCCTTCACCCTCACTTCATATACTGCTGGTGTATATACAAATGAGCGCTCTCTTTCTATGACCTCTGTCCTTGCTAGATTTAGCAAAATGAATGCCCTAGTGTGTGCATCTTTATCTGAATAAGCTGCTTGTATGAATATATTGTACTCTTGCTCAAATATTCTTCAATTCTCTGAAATATTCTGATCAAATACAAGTGGTAGCGGTTTGCGAAAGCCATCTGCCATATTAATACATCTCAGTGAAGACTTTTGCCAGTATGCATAAACACACACACGTGTACATATGCCTGAAATTTATGCCAGTAATTGTAATCTGCGGTGGTGGTGTTGCGGTAGCGTTGTCGCCTCACAGTAAGATGCTGTCTGGTTCGATTCTTAGCTAGAGCGTCTTCTGTGTGGAGACATGCGTGAATGGGCACACCTTCGTTGAAGGTTGTGCGTCAGGGCTGGCAACACGGCACGTAAAAATCAACTGCCGATCATTAGCGGACCGGAGTTCCGCTGTCGCGAGCCCTAACCGGGAAAAGCCGAAAGACACAACAACTTGTAACTAATCCCAGTAGCGCAACAAGCCTCCCTATAACTGAACTTTGCAAAATACATTTCCCGGGCACTGTAATACTCTTGAAATCACCGTGCTGTAAAAGTCACTTATCGTCATTTTAAGAAACATTTCCAATAACTGCACTGTGGAAGTAAACTGGGCAGAAGAAGCTCAGAGTAAAAAACATTTAGTAGTAATTGCACTTTGGGAACAAACAGTACAAAGCACACTGACGTTTCCCCAAAATGGCTGTACTTCAGTAAACAATTTTTTATAGTGCAAGAAACACTCTGTAATGGCAGCACTCTGTGAATAGACACACCCAACACAAAAAACTTTTCAAAATGGCTGTACTTGACTGCACTTTACAAAACAGTGACACTTTGCACACAGCAAACTCTTCGGAATAAATGCACAGTAATAAATGCACACTGTAAGCACTGTTGCACACTTTGAGATATTTCGAATGACTCTAGTTATACTATTCAGAGCTCCAATCAATGCGAAGTAGTAGTTAATTCCAAAACACAGTAATTAGCCAAAAACATGCAGTCACTTTACTTGATTTATGTTTAATGCGCCCTTTTTGCCCTTTGCTATATTCGTTTTGCTCATTTAATCTCTCTTCATGTCCATTATATTTTCTTGTGCTTGTTTCAACTTGAAACATGCTCATTTTACTTTAAACATGCCCGTTTTGCAATTCTTAGGTAATTTTGGACCCTTTATTTGCTTTTCTGATGCTTATTTTATCATATCTCTTAATTTCAAACAATTCGCTTAATTAATAAACATTTATGCTTTTCCTTTACTTAATAAACGTTTTTGTGCTATTTGTTTGCTTAGTAATGCATTTTGTGCCATTGTAATGCTCTGTTTTATCTTTTTTAGAAAGTAAATCATTTGTGCAAGTTTTCATTACATTTAGTTTGTTTCTGGTCCTTTTTTGCATTTAGTTTGCCTTCACTGTTTTAACTCTGCACCTCGTGGCTCTGAAAAACAGTTTCTGCAATCCCGGTTCTGACACCATGTCGCTCATCTAATCAGGAGTAGACGAACATTGTGGGTTCTGTTCAAGTAGCTTTATTGTATACAAATGCAAACATATATACAAACTAGTTGTCTGTGCATAGATGTTTATACTCTAGCTGTACTCACAAAATGACATTGAGGATAGCATGTGCCTGCTATTTATACTGCACATTCATGTCTTGGAAATGCTTCTTAAAGGTACAACGCATCTGTTAGTCTACAGTGTCAAAAACTCAAATGTTAAAACCTATTTAATGCAGGGGCAAGCCCCCTGCACCCCCCATAAAGAGGGGTTGTGCCACCATACCCCCTGATAATTTCCTATACCAACTCCAGGATCGGACAACAGTGGGGAAAGGGCAGATTTTATTTCAATATTTTAAAATTTCAGCATTTTGTTTCAGTCAAATGTCAAAGAGCCATTTTTATATTTCTGAGTTTTTCAAGAACGTTATTCGTTATTTTGATATATGTGTGATTTACTTTTTATTTGCAATGGGAACACCCATAGATTTTCAAAAATATTTACTTTTATTGAGGACAAATATTTTTTCTTTGATGGCTAGTATAGATGAAGTCCCCTTTTGAATATTGAATTGTTTATTGAGAATAATCATATCAATACAAAACTCTTTTAGAAAATTTACAGCAGCAGATACCTTTATGAAGGATACTACCTGTCATTCAAAACATGTCATTTTAGTTTTACTTTGTGTAAATTCTTATGAGTGGGAGAGTCTCTAGTGAATTCTTGATTTTTTAATAGAAGCATGGTCTTTAGTAAAGGTGTTTTATGAAATGGGGTTATTCTGTAGAAGTAAACAAGACTGCACATTGGAGCAGTTGTAATAGAAATGGGTGGAACTACTGAAAACAGCTAACAGTATGGTAAAACTAATAAAAGGAATGATTATTTTGTAACCAAATTTATTATATTAACAGATTGTTGAATCCCCAAATGATGTGGATATTCTACAAAAGGGCCTTACAGAAACAGATGCTTGGTGCCAGAGCTATGGTCTCAAGTTCAATGCCAAGAAGTGTATAGTTATCCCCTTTGGGGAAAAAACATGTACCCATGAATTACCACATAGGTGGCAGTACACTAAACACTGAAAGTGTGATAAGAGACTTAGGAACACAGGTGGACAGTGGTCTCACCTTTGATAGCTACATTGCCACAACAGTCAGGAAATCCTTTTTTGTGGTACACCTCATCACTAAAGGCTTTTCATCCAGAAAAAAGGAGGTCATTGTCCCACTGTACTCATCCGTCATTAGACCCATCATAGAGTACAATGCCCAGTTTGGTATGCACCTCACAAGACATCTGCAATGACTGGAAAGGCTGCAGAAACCCCTCACTAAAAGAATCACAGGCCTAAAGCAGATGCCCTATGCTGACTGACTAAAAAAACTCCAGCTATACTCTGTCGCATATTGTCTACTCAGAGGCGATTTCTGCTTAACATACAAGGCCATGTCAAACAAAAAGCTGTTGGACATGCTACACTTAAAGAAATCCCAATCCATCAGAGCCACATGCTCCAGGGATCTAAACCTTGTCATCACAATGAACAAAACATGCTGGAGTGATAGGTTCTTGTCTCAGACACTCCCCATACTGTGGAATAGACTGCCCATACATGTCAAGCAGAGGGCCTCCTTGGCTCTCTTCAAAAGGAACCTTGATGACTGAATAGGAGATAGGAAATTTACCCTGGGCATCACGTCAGTCACCCTGCTAGACAGGGGTCCAGGGAAGTAAATATTGTGGGAAGACATAGCCAGGGAATTGTTATGGCTAGGCTTGTATAGGCCCTAGGGCTGATAGCCTAGTACCAACCTATGAATCTATGAAGATTTATTAGTCTCTGTGGGGAAAGAATATTGGAACATAATATCTGTGGCAGTACTTTAAGGGATATGGTGAGAGTGTTTATTTGTTATACATTGGGTAAGAGGGTTGGTTATAACATAGCACAGTCTTATTTCAAACAGTACATGCACTCTATGTAGAATATATCACTTCCACATAGCACCTTTCCCTATGGATTGTGTTATATCTGTACTGACGAAAGTAGACTTTATTAAAGGAACAAAGTTCATTTATGAATCATATTACACCTGTAGTACAGTTGGTGGTGTATATGCCATAGTTTGTGTATGTAGTTTGGTATGCATTGGATAATCTAAAAGGGAGTTGAAAATACATTCAAACACATATAAATAATGTTAAGAATTGTAAATGTGAAAATGTAGTGGCCGATCATATTGTTAATAAACATGGAATACTGATGTAATTAAAGCATATAGTTCAGAACAAGTTCATATGAATCAAGGAAGTGGTTTAAACTTGTAGAAACTTTTGCTTAAATAGGTGGGATAATTAATTTTGAAATTCAAAAGACTGTGTCTTTTTAGCTTAATTAGTTTAATTGGAGACTTTTAATGATGTCATCATTTGATAATTTGTTTAATTGATTGGCATTTGTGAATGATGTATTATATAGGGGGATTTTTTATGTGTTCTTTTGAGTCCTTGAAGGTATATTGATGCTGAAGTGCTGCACATTGAATAAACTTCATTCCCACAAACCAGATGGTGGTTTTGATTTTATTTTTGTTTTTTTTCTGAGTAATAATATAATAATGATAATAATGGAATCTTTTTTGTCTTTTTCCCAGTTGAAACACCCAGTCTGGCTTGGGAAGACTAGTTTGCATTAAGGTGAAATAAGTTAGAATATGGTTGCATAATGTCTACAATGTGGCTACAAATTCTAGGTTGAGGGGGCTGTCTGTGGATAAAAGTGATTTGACACTTTTGTTTGCTCAGTTTAAACAGTCTGTATTTGTAAGACTAGTGTGCATTTATGTGTATTTATGTGTAGTAAATTGGAATAGTTTATTGTGGATACTGAGTGTTTGAAACAAACTTGAAATCTTGTTACTATGGCCTTATTAGTTTAATATGTTTATTATTTCATTCAGGCATCTGAGATATACACAGTGAACATACTGGCTATAATTACTGTGTGCATTGGCTGTCTGTGGATGAAAATGACTGATCCTGCTGTCATTATCAAGTTAAATTGTCATTAATATTTTTTTCAGGATTGGTATGCATTTCTGTAAAGCAAGTTGGAATATGTTACTGTGCCCATTTTTTTTAAATCAAAGACATCTGAGGTGTACCCAGTTAACGTGGCTGTAATTGATAGGTATGGAGACTGTCTGTAGATAAAAATGACTTGCTTCTGCTGTTTGATCACTGTTAAATTTTCACTGGTCTTTCTTGGCAGGATGAGCATTGAACAATATACTGTATTTGAGGTCCATTGTAAAGCAATGAGTTATGTTTTTGTGTGTGTGTGTATTTATTTATTTTGGGGAACAGGGTGTTGCAGTGTGCTTAAAAGAGTAATGCATTGGTCATAATTTCCTTCAGTTTCTGTCAAAGTCAGACGTCAGCATTATACTGAATAAATGACAGTGTTTGTCATTTTCACTGCTGCAGTAGACTTTGGCTATATAGGTTGGTTCCTGTCCAGGAAACAACAACTGGCTAGATTCACAAACCTCTGGCTCCCTCTCACACCTTTACTCTGACTACTCTTTGGACAGACCAGAGGAGGGAATTGAGCAGTCAGAGTGAAGAAATCTTAGGTACTTTCTTGTCTCCTGAAGGAGAAGCAAATGGCTACAGGCTTAATTTCTGGCATACAAGTCCCCACAGAGGAGCCCTTCCACACAGAAAATATTGTCTTTGTAAATACGTTTGAAGCATTTTTTTTTCTGTGTAATACCAACAATTTTATTAATATCAGAATTTTCTTGTCAGAAACTGATAGTTTAGAACTAGGCTTATTATTGAATACTGGGACCGTTTTGTGAGATAAATGTACTGCATTTGAGACATTTTAACTGAAATGTAAAGATATAAACATTGGGAGCTGTTTTTATGTACTTTAAACACTATTCGAGTGTTTTGATGCTTGTGTACACTTCCTTCATTATTTTACTGCTTGAGATTGTTTGATTAAAGGTATTACATTTAAGCATTAAAAAATGTATTTTATGTTTTGTGCTTGTTTACATGCTGTTTCTGTGAAAGAGGCTTAATAGTTCTGACAGGGCTTTTACTCATGAATGTTGAGAAACTGCTTGGGGAAGTGCAAGTGTAAGTGTGTGTGTGTGTGTATGCTGGTTGTGAACACTTAGTTGAGAATTTATCTTATAACCAATTCTTACCAACAATGTTTACTGACAATCAGGCTTCTTCCTTGGCTGCACTATGGATTCTTATACCATCCCTTCTATTTCTTCTATTATACTTGCTGTACCTAAAAGAAAAAAAAAAACCCAAAATAGAAACCTTTGCCTACATTGCCTCAGCCTCTGGTGAGTGATTCTGAAGTGTCCATTTGTTGTTACTCAGACCATTCACTGATTTCTCTGAATTCCTCTGGTGTATTCCCTTTCACCACCATGGACCAGGGGGTAGCCACGTCCTCTACAACTGTTCCAGTGTCTAGTTCAGGCAGGGGAGAACCATCTTCTATGGGTCTGTGAGTTTCACAAGGAGGTTCTTCTTGGAGAGGCCCAGGAAAAGAGACCTCTTCCCCAGGATGAAGTGCCATCTCTCATTCAGTTCCTTCCAGGAATATCCTCAGAAAAAAATAAACACAAGATCACACATTGCTTATCCATAGACATTTTGTCTGTTCATAAGGATTATTTTCTTACTTTAGCTAGGAGTTTATTGTAAGCTTTTTGTACTGGAGAACAGAAATCCATATTGGAAGACTAACTAGGTAAATGTATTCCTGAAGAAAATATGTCAGAAGAGTCTAACATAGACAAAGACAAGGTTTTTTCATTGTCTGATTCCCAAGTACACAAGGCTGTTTTAGGGAAACGTTTGTCCTGTCCAGCTCCACTAGAAGAGATTTCTTTTTCTAAGATGAATGATGCCTTTCTCTGGGAACAAGTACATATTCCCCGTAAAGTGAGGAGATATTGTGATATGCTGCAAATGGATTTATCTCGTGCTACAGCCATTCCTCCTGTTATGCCATCCTTGGAGGATGTGTTAAATGTTGCCTGCATTACCTCTGACCCTCTGCCTACAGTCCTTAAAAAGTTGGAACACTTATTAATACCAACCTTTCCTCGGCAGACTGGAAGGTAAGGCATTATACAGATTTTGTAAGAGAATTACCTTCTTCCAGTTTATTTTGTCAGGTGTTGACAGTTTGTGGAATTGTTCTGCCACACTTTCTTTAGAAGGATGGTCCTGTCTGAATCCTGCAATTTCTAACCTGTCTCAGGTGACAAAACTTGCTTTGAAGATATGTATGATTGTGCAGATACTGTGTCTAGAGCCAATATTACTGCATCTGTTTTGAGAAGATATACCTGGGTACTTACTCAAAAGTTTTCTGATGAGGTGAAGTCTGAGGTTTGTTTAGTCCAGCTGCTACTCATGTTATCAAACAGCTGATGACAGGGGGAAATTAATTCAGGGAGTTACTTAGAGTTTGAAAACCTCATATTATAAATCTTACAAACTGTTTGCCTTTTTTAAGACAAAATAATCAATCCTTGCCTTCTTCTGGCAAACAAGGAATAAAAAAGATATGGCAGGAGGGGAACAATAAAAACATGGATCCTTTCATAAGTGGGGAGGGGTGCAGACTACACCGTCAGAATGACTATGCCATCATTCCTTTTCCTCCTGTCCCTGCATCTCTTAAATCTGTTCCATAGACTGGCTGTTATTTCCCTTTGGCAGCGGATTGATTTGGGCTCCTGGTACTAATACTGTTTCAGAAGGATTACATTTAGCACTGAATACACTTACCTCCTTTCAGGGGAATTTCTCCATACACGCCAAGCCAAACAGAGTTTTTTTTTCCCCGGATTTTCTTCAAAACATTCTTACCCTAGACGTCATACTACCAGTGCCTTTAAGACCAAAGGGAGCAAGGCTTCTACTCCAGAATATTTCTGGTTTTGAAGAACAAGCTTTCCTGGAGACCAGTTCTAGATCTGTCCTTTCTCAACCATTTTATGAGTTTGAGCCACATTAACATTTCTCTGCATTACGTTTTGAGTTAGCTACAGCTCTTAGTGTGTTTACAAAATATCTAGCTCCAAGGACAGCCTATATTGGACTGCAAAGCATTCACATTTTTCCTTTTTGAGACAACCTACTGATGTTTGTACGGTCTTTTGCTGGATGTCAGGAGACCTTAAAATGAGGTTCTTCACTCCTTACTAGTCTGGACCTCCAGATAATAGTTCAGAAATCCACCTTGACTCCATTGCACAGAATTGTGCTTTTAGACTGCTTTCTAAGCTACATGTTTTGAAAGGGATTCCTAACACAAGAAAAGGTGAATTTTTATCTGGAAAGTTTCATAATCTTTTCCAATCAGTTTGTGACTTCAGCTAGGGAATGTCTTGGGATTCAAGGTTTCATGGCTTCTGTGATTCTCATGATTCATCTTGCTAGTTCAGTGGTTAAAAAAAGACGCATTGACTCAACACATCCCCTGGAATTTTCATATTCTAGTTTTAGCTTATCAAGAAAGGACTTAATTGGTGGAGGCAATAAGATGTCTCAGTTCAGGTGTGAAGTCTGTGGGATAGTTCAGACAGAACAAAGCACATAAATGTCAGAGATATTAGCTGTGATACATGTAATAGAATCTCCTGTGGTCTTCATGATCTGTGTTCCTTGGGATCTTTACAGGTGATTGCAGACAATGCTGCAGTGCTGTATTAGATAAACAAATTGGTGATGAGGGGGCACCATGTCCTGCAGTCTGCCAATAATGGCTTGGGAGTAGTTAGCTGTACTGCATGTTAAATACCATCTGAGCAAAATGTAGTGGCAAACAAGCTGAGCAAGACCAGGGCAGCTCCTCATGAATGGCAATTGAATGAGGGGGGGTCTTGCAGGAATGGATCCAGTTGTGGGAACACCTCAAATAGATCTATTTACTTCCATTCAAAAGAGGCAGTTAAGCAGATTCTGCAGCAGGACTCCTTGCAGGCAGGCCTGGAAAATAGATGCATTTTCATTCATGTAGTAGGAAATGTCCCTGTATGCATTTACTCCAGTTTCACTGATATGTAGGGTCACTCTGAAGATTCAGAAGAACTCTCCAAAAAAGTTATTGTACTGACTTCCTTTTGGCCCAGGCAGCATTGGTTTATGGAGTTGGCCAAAGGCAATTACCACAAGCTTTCTCATAAATTGGATCAACTCACACAAGGCAAAGGGAGTTTGATATACTCCATTCTCAAACAACTTCATCTGACTGCCTGGATGATTCAATTGTAATCTGTTTATGTGCCTTTTTCATGACTACATTCTGCATGTATTAAAGGAAGCAAGAAATCATTCTGTTAGGAATCTTATGTTAACCAGTGGAGAAGATTGTTTCCAGTCAGCAGCTGATTTCCCTCCTGTGAGCTGTCCAATCTGCAGTCAGAATGAAGGTGTGGGAGGGAGCCAAGGGTTTGTGTGGCTGGCCAGTTGTTGTTTCCTGGGCAGGAAACAACCAACATAGCCAAAAGGTTACTGTTGCAGTAAGGAATTTGAAGGTCTGCTGTTATGGTAAGTGCATCTTACACAACTGTACTTTCTACAGTAGTCTGGTTAGGATGTATCTGAAAGCATCTGGCCACTGGCACATAGGTGAAGCAAGCAGCTTTTCCATCTCACAGTGGTTGGTTGGTTGGTTGAGATCATGGTTGTGGCTCCTTTCTGTGTTGTATCTGCATATCCTCCTGTGTCTAAGACGGTTTTAACCAAGTGTTCAGGTTTCCTCCAACATACCAAAGACTGCCATAGATGAAGTGGAGTTCTTACTTGCTGTTCAGTAAGCATGGAGAGAGAGAGAATTTGTGTGTGTGTGTGTGTGTGTGTGTGTGTGTGTGTGTGTGTGTGTGTGTGTGTGTGTGTGTGTGAAAAATGTCACCAGCTTTTTTGTATGTGGACCTACACATTGTTGACAGACACATGCATAGCAGTAAAGTAAAGAACAGTTAATAAATAATTCCAGCAGTGTGAATATTGGCTCTAGATGATCATCACTGTTGAAATGATACTCAAACCCCATGTACAAAAATGAAAAAAGGGGTTGTGGATTGATGAAATAAGTAATTTCCTTTCAAAAATAAGGCACAACATGCAAAAAAAGAATACCTAGACCCTCAGAGATTTTGGCAGCACTCACACCCCTTGTTGCATAAGTGGATTCTGAAAGTCTTCATCAACCTCTGCTCTGGGTCTTGCATAGAGTAAAACTGGCCCTACTCAAAGATGTGCACAGAAGATTTCTGCAGCTCAAGTGGAAGCTGGGTTGAGGATAGTGTGGGTTATTATTCCTTTGGTTTTCCTCAAGATCATAGCTGAAAGATTTGCACAGAAGATCGCTATGGTTTGGGTAGTGGAGTATATGCTGTAGGAGCAACAAGTTGGAATGTATTACTGGGATCATTATTTTTTAATTTTCCTTATAGACATTGGATATGTATACAGCTGTCTGTCTTTTGAAGGTGGGGTAAAAATACATTCTGTGTTTATATGTGTGTGGGTCTGATGGCAACAAGTTGAATTATATTACTGTGGCCATTTGTTCCTTCTGACAGCAACAAGTTGAATTATATTACTGTGGCCATTTGTTCTTTCACTTTCATTCCAGTCTGATGTCGTAGAGGTACTAAGATGGTGGATGTCTTGGCGGTGGGAGTGAGGAGGGATGTATATATGTATGCTAAGTTAAAATATATCACTGTGGCCATTTGTTCTTTTCAAATTCATCACAATCCAACACCAAAGGAAGAGTACATAGAAGATATCTTCTTTGGGGTTGGCAGGGAGGAAAGTAGTATTCCTCAATATGATATATGTAAATTTGTAACATTTATCATCTGAGTTTATTGGGAGATGATATTTTGTTATCTTTGACTATTAAACTCTGCACACAACTTAGTTATTCCTTGAAAGAAAAAAAAGATTGATTTTTTTCCTTAGTCTTGATTATTGTCACTGGATTAAGTGGTTGGAAAAAGCTCTAAAATGCACCCAAGAGCATCTAGCAGTCCTTGGCTTCTGGGTCCTAGTAGCCTTCAAACTCTTGGCTTAAATCAATTATTTCCTTTAAAGATACCACTATGTAGTCTTAGCCAGTTTGTGTTGAAAGGACAGAGGGAAATGAATCAGAAGGCCAGGAAAATCTCTAAAATGTACTTTAGTTCATCTAAAACCCTATGGCTTCTGGGGGTCTAGTGGCCCACTGACTCCAAGTTTAGTTCATTTAATTTCTCCACATTTATTACAGTATGTGTTTGTCAGTTAAGGTGTGTTGAATGGTGGTGGTGGGGGATGAAGGATAAGACAAAGTGAAAGAAACATAAAGTAAAGAGGGGCTGATGGGCAGTTTTGGCTGGTGCCATGGATCTCTTTTTCTAAGGCTCCATTTAACTTATTACCTAAGACTAATCTGCCCCTCTATCCTGTGTTTCCCCAACCGTCTAAGCATGTTATCATTCTTTCTTTCTTTCTGGCATGGTACCCCCTCCTTGCTTTTCTAAGTGGATACTGAAGCAGAGTATTTATTCATTACCTCTGCTTTTTGTCAGCCATCTGTGATCTCCTCCCATCTTTTGTTAGTCTAAACAGTTCTGTCCCTCCCTCCACTTTTTTTCTGCCATCTACCTACTGAAACATTGTTTTCCTTCTTGATCCCTTCTACCTACTGTCTTACAGCTGTAGCCTTCACTACCCTTGCCATCTTTGTTGCCTTTTACTTTTTGTTAAGCTCCTTATACTGTGTCAACACCACATTCCCATCCTCTCCTTTCCATCTCTTGTAGGCCCTCTCCTTTGCCCTATTTTGGCTTTCTTCTGTTTTTTTGATTTCTTGCCTCTTCTGCACACCCTTGTCCATAGCCCTGAATACTCCATCACTGATGCATTCCCTTAATTTGTTTACTTGTGTTGTTCTCAGTCTCCTAACTCATCCTTGACCACCTTTCTAGGACAGTATAATCCAGTATTCTAAATTCCCTTGCCATCTTTTTTGTTTTTTTTATTCTTTACCATTCTCCTTAATCTCCTCCCTATTGTAAACTGCTGTGTTTCATGATCAATGTTGAATAATGGTGCCATGATCTGTATATCCATGATATGCATTGCATTGGTTCAGACAATATGCTGAACTTTGTCTATTTCTGGCTTAGTCCTAAACTGTTTAGCTGAGCACCTTGTGGTCCAAGCCTTAAAATCAGCTTTCTCACTGTCTCTGCATTGGAGCTCAGAATGTCCCAGAGTCCTTTTGGCAAATTCATATCCCACTGAGTGCTGTCATCTTCATTTTACCCCACTCCTTTATTCTCTTCTCCAGTCTTTTATTCTTTTTTGTTGTGTCTTGAGAATGAATGATGCACTGTACCAGTCCACCAGCTCACATCTGATGCCCTCCTTTATGTAGCTCACTTCACCTCCCAAGGCCCTTCTCTGTCATTTCTGAAAAACCTGTATCCATGCCACCCTCATATCATATCATCTCTTCTCACTGGCTCATGCTTCTTTGATGTCAGCAATGTTCACCTTCCCTCCCACATCACTACTTGTGGCTTCCCCTTCTTATCTAGATTCCTTACATTACAGAGTAGGAAAACCTGGCCATAGTCTGAGTAGCTTTGTCTGTTTCTGTGCTATGGTGTGACGTTGTTTGTACATTCTGTCTCCTTCCAACACCTCCTCCTCCTCTTCTATTTCTGTCACCCTTAGTATAAAGGTATGATCATTTTATTGCACCCTTTATAATCCTATCTATTTTGTAAAATGTTATGATTTGTACTGATTTGAATCAGAATATGCAGTTTTATTCCTTTACCTTTGGAATGCTAATTAGTGAATTAGTGTAAAGCTGCTAAAATACTTGCATATAATTGTGTACGTGTATATACTATAATTGCCCTTTTTCATACAATAGTGTGGTGTAGCCCTTTCAAGAAGTAATTTGTATCACAAATAGTGAACTATAGTCAGTTGGGTGTAAGTTGCTGAAAGGTTAACTTTGTTCATGCTGATGTGGTATGTTGTTTATTATCTATGTTATTTGTTTGCTGAAACACCCTGACAGTGCTGACTTTACCACCAAAGTAAATAGAGCGTAACTCCTTAACTGCTGCAAGAACTCTTAGGATCTCATCAGTGAATGAAAACTGAAAATCACCTTCACACTGCCACTCCACCTTGAGTGTTCCAAAATACTTGTCAAATTTATTAACTGAAAAGCATTGTCTTACCCCACAAAGTCCTTGTTTAACCAAATTTAAACCATTTACCTCAGAAATACCAAATTTCTTCTGCCATGTTGAAATTTAACCCACTGGAGTAGTTTGACTTATTGAAACTCTTTGGCTGGCACAGTTTCATGTGGCAACAAAACTGAAGAAGAAATCTTGGTAAATGTTTTTTTTATGTCATTGGCCAAGAGGTCAAGGCTATATACAATTCATTTGCATTTACAGAAGATGAGTGTTACATATGAGTCAATAATGAACATTTTGTGCCAAAAGGGAATGTAGTACACGAAAGAGAATGTTTTTACAGATATGTACAAGCAAATGGCGAATGTGTTGAAGCCTTTGTAATCAATTATGTGAACTGGGCAGACAATTGTGGCTTTAATGGCCAAAACAAAAGTTGAACAAATAGAGGTGTACGTATTAAAATGCTAATGTAAACACATCAAATGATATGTGTGTGGTAAAATATAATTGTGTTATGGTCATATTAAATGAATGTTCAAGAAGCAGCGTGAGAGTCAAGCAAATGCTTGAGATGTAACAGTTTCCTTAATGACTCAGCTGCATTTGGCTAAAGGTGTTAGAGATGTAAGGGATTTAGCCATTTTGATGATGTTTGTAAACCAAAGCAAATTAAAGGGGATGCCTCTGATAATGTGAATGAAACTAAAAGTAATGGGCAGAAAGTATTTTTCTTTGGTACAGTTACTACTGCTGTGGCTAATGCAGAAGCAGACTTGCAAGTTAAATTCTTATATGTGGAACTCCTATGAGTTTCAAGATTGATACAGGGGCTTTTGTTACTGTGATATCTCATGCTACATACAGAAGTTCCTTGAAACATCCTCAATTATATGAAGTTGAAGCTGAAATTCTTAGCTCTACAGGCTAACTCAAGTGCATTAATAGATTTTTAGCCATGTTTGAGACAAATGTGAGTTCCATGTTTATGTGCTGGATGGTTCATACAGAAATAATCTGCTTAGCAGAGTGGTGGCATGTGAAATGGGTTTAATTGCCTGGATGTGTGAAGTCAAGGTAGATGTGTTTGGTGAAGATGACCTGCTTCACTGTCAGCTATTACAGTTTAAGCTAAAACCAAATGCTGTTCTGTATGTCTTGATCATCCTCTAGGAGAGTGCCATTTCATTTCCCGTCCAGAGTAGTAGAGCTTAAATTAATGCAAAGCCTTGACTTTGTGAGTGTAATTGACCAGAATCAATGGTGTGCTCCAGGTTCTAGTGCTTAAAAAGAATGGTGAAGTTAGAATATATGTAGATTTAAAAAAAATCTGTTATACAGTTGTGAGAGGAGGGTTCTACTATCTGCATTAGATGAGATTCCAACACTAGATGCTGCCAGTGAATTTTAGCAAATGCATTTAGGAAAAAGTCAAAAGCTGACAATTTTCATTGCATTTATGGGAAGATTCTGTGTTAAAAGGCTGCCATTTGATATCACCTCAGAACGAGAAATATTTCAGTGTAAATTGACTGATTAACTTGAGGGTCTGGATGCATGTAATGTTGTTATTATGGATGCCATCCTAGTATGTGGTTCAGACAAAGAATCACATAATTTGAGGTAAGAGGCAGTTTTGTAGACTATAAAAATTCAGTTCTAAAGCTAAACCAAGACAGATGCTGCTTTGGTAAAACAGAGCTTCTGTATTGTTGGTACCATATGAGTGCTAGTGGTGCCAAACTAGATGCAAGCAAAATCTGAGCAATAAGTTGTAGAATCCATCTTTTGTGATAGAGTTTAGACAAGCCCTGGGCATGATTAATTAGTTGCGCAAGTTTGTACCTGATCTTTTCTCAGTGCTTCATACTTTAACAGATTTGATAAAAAAATGTACCATTATCCTTTCGCATTTGACAAAATTAAAGAAATGTTTACAACGGCTCCAAAGCTAGTGAACTATGATGAGTGCTAATAGCTATGGCCTAGGTGTAGGTTTACTCCACACAGATAAACAAATGTTACATCCTGTTGCCTTTTGCTCCCGAATGTTAACAGATGCTGAAAAGAGATGTTCACTAATCTAAAATGGGTGCTTTGCACATATGTAAGCATTTGAAGAATTCTCCATACACCTACGAAGGCTTGAGAGTTTCCATGTTCAGACTAATCACATGACCCTAGTTCCACTGATCAGTTCATATGTGCCTGACATAGTGTCACCAAGGAGTCGATACTGTTAATTAACTTAAAAATTCAATGCCAATACATGTGCCTGGAAAATAACTACTTGTTGCAGATGTATTATCCAAAATTCCTATATGCAACCAATGATTAGGAAATACCAAAGATAACATTGAAGCTTATCTACAAAGCACAGTGATGACAAGACCTATAACCATTAAAAGACTATATGAGTTTAAACAAGCTACTGAAAATGATACAAAATTGCAAGCTGTTGTCCAGCATGCCTGCATGTAATGGATGGTCAGACTATTAGACACACAAACAAAAGCTACTTATGCAAAAGTATTACACAGTTAGAGTGTAGTTATCAGAGCATGATGACTTGTATCAAGACAGACTAATCATCCCCCAGTTCAACAAGCAGAAAGTGTTACATCTAATATGTTGTCATCAAGGTTTCAGTAAATGCTGAGAAAAATCCACAATGTCAATGTGGAGGCCAAACATCAACCAGGGCATTGTTAACTTTGCATCAAAGTAGGAGTTCTTTATTGTGCATAAACCATGGCAGAGATATGAGCCACTAATGCCAACCCCTTTAGTGAAGGGTTCTTAGCAAAAGATAGCTGCTAACTTGTGTGAGTTTGAAGGCAAAAACTGCCTTATTGCAGTAAGCTGTGGCATCAAAGTAATTAATGTATTAACCACGACTAGCCAACAGATAATATCCAGATTCAAGGCTATGTTCTCAAGTTATTGTAATCCTATAGAACTAGTTACTGACATTGACACACAGTGTATGTCCTGTGAATTCCAAAAGTTTTTGTCTGTCTGTTATTTCACTTGCACTCAGCTGGTGAAGCTGACAGAGCAGTATAGATAGTCAAAAAAGTACTGAAACAGACAGATACTCATAAAGCTTTTATGGCATATCAAACTACTCCACATAGTTCCACCGGAGTTAAGTTCTTCATATCTAATGCTTAAAGACCTGCAGACTAACATGCCAATAACGAAGTTAAAACTTAAGGTTGCAGTCAAATGTAGTGACCAAGAAACTGAAACCTCTTACAAAAAGTTTCACAATTGAACCACTACTCATCCAGCAACCAGGTCAAATAGTCTGCTTAAAGTCTGAGGGGAAGAAAAGGAGGAACATGTAGGTGTAACAATGCAGAAGATCACTGAACCTCCTTCCTACATGGTACAAATTAAAGACGATACCATAGATCCTGCTAGAAATATCCAACTAATTTCTGATGAGTTTTATCCTGGGTACAGAGTTTTAGAAAGCTAACCAAACCAGTCTGAGCCAAGAATAACCAGAAGGATATCTGGAAATCTGTTTCAGTTCCAGAGACAGATCTTTCTCAACAGAATATTTGAGACAATGGTGAAAGCCTGAGTTTCACTAATGAGAGTGACAGATTGTGTACTGCCCAACCAACACATTTGACTGTTCCTGCTCCTGTTGACTGTATTTTGCTGGTGGCTGTACTGAATATAATTTGCATACTATTTATTTGTATTGTGATAATGTTGCTTTAACTATCTCAAAAGTCAAATGACACAGACAAAACTGGTTAGTCTCACTTGAAACCTCATAACTTTATGAAGAAAATGCTGCCTGCAGTATGTGTGTTGATTGAGTGGTTTTAGAGGTATCATAACTTTATTCAACATTACAAAATTAATATGTATGTGTTTATTGGAGCTTATACAATCAAGTTTAACATCTAGAGATGAAAGAATGCAACCTTTGTAAAAATGACTTTTTGTTGAATAGTTTGCTATTTGCAGTTTTATAGAAAGACGTATGGTTCTATAGATATCATCATTTGTTTGAAGTGTGAGGCAGTAGCGTCATTTTTTAAAAGGTTCAGGCTACACACATTGAAAGTTAGAGTACAAACTCAAAAGTGCTCAATTGGAGGGAATGATTTAAAAGTTCTAATGCATGTCATAATAAAATGTCTTAAAGCATTCCTTGTGCAGGTTCCCATTCTTGCTTCAGCTCAATAATCCTCTTGTTTTTAGGAAAAGAAGAGTTATTTGTATCTCCAGAAATATCACTCACATGACTAGGACAGTTATGCAATATCAACTGTGCTTTTCGTACAATTTGGTATATTCCTGTATTGTTCATATTCAATGCTGTTGTGCTTTTGTAGGTTCAGTCCAGTGTGTTAAATGGAAGATGCAAGTTTGTGTCCATATGCCTAATAATTTTGAAGAACAGAATCTTTCTTGTAAAGGGGAGAGATGTAATGATAGGTAGTATGAAGATGCTAAAATGTTTGTTTAATATATATATATATATATCCTTTAATTACCCTTTTACTACAAGTGTGCAATGTAATCCTTTTCAAAAGTAACTTAAACCACAATGCATTGCAAACGCTTAACTGCAATCAGTTGGGTGTGAGATGCTGAAGTGTTAACATTGAGCCACCATGTTGTTTGCTGATGTGTTAACATTGTTTGAGCCACCATGTTGTTTGTAATAAAAGTTATCTGTTTGCTGGAACTAATGCTGAATCCTATCATTATTGACCTGAACAATGAAGTAAATAGTGTGTATTTCATAGCAGTTTCTGACAATAGGAAAAGACTTTGCACATCATGGTTCCTAGGAAATGATATCTTGCATACGCTTGTGAGACTAAAGAATTTAGCAAGACCCACCTTATGTACAGGAGCAAGATGATACATCAAAATCATGTGAGGATCGGAGTCTCAGCTTCTGTAGACATGTCTGTAGCTCTAAATGTGGACTTTAATCATTACTTTTTGCCTCCTCATAGACTAAGGTTTGTTGACTGGCAAGGATGAAATGCTTCTTGCATGTCCTTCATTGCCTGACCCTGGACCTTTAGCTGTCCTTCTGTAGGAAAGTTTCCAAACCATGTTGGATGGAAGATGGCCAAAGAGGTGCAAAATTACATCAATCTGTAGGCCATCTGGTGCCAGTGGTGGGCCACATGCAGGCTTGTCATATGGCAATGTGTGCATATCTCATAGTTGAATGCTAAACCAGCATCACTTTGGCCGCTGTGCTACCTCTTGGTAGTTGAGAAAATCAAAAAGACTTTTGAATGAAAGAAAGGGTTCATAAGTGTGTTAGGTCACAGTATCAAAACTTAGTGGGAACCATCCCCTGGCAAGGACTACTCCCTTATTACTGCAGATATGATCAGCTGTAGGCTCACTGCATCTTGAGGACATAGAGACATTCTTCTTCTTCTTTGTAATGACTTTGTTATGCTATCTGAACTCATCGGTCACTTACTAAAGTCTCCACAAAATTGGACAGCACTAAATCATACTCAGAATCATTTAGCTGTATCACTCAAGTCATGGAAAGCCACATGTCAAGTGGCTGAATCTGAGAAGACAGATGTCACTGTGCTGAAAATGTACAGGAATAATGAATCCTCCTCCTCCTTATCTAATAGGTCACCTCCTTATGTCCCTTTCTTTGGAAAGGGCTCTCAGTTTCCCGAAATCACCCAGAGGGTAACATTCTCTTCCCTTTCCTTATCTGTAGAAGTACGTGAAAGAAGGAACAGGAACTCTGTGTTATAGTGGCCTTGGTGCTAGTGATTAAAGATACTCATTTTGCTGCTTGGAAGGAATTGGACAGGGATTTTTTTTTTGCTTCTATCCCTTCTGGCTATCACTCCTTCCCAAAGTTGCTTAATGTGGTCCACTCATTTCCCTGTGACTCTTTTATTTCTCTCATGGTGAGGGTCAAGACAGGGGCTGTCAACCATGTGGGACTAAAGGTTTTCCTCCTTTAACCTTAATCTTTTACCTGTGTTTATGCTTGCTTTCATACAAGGATGGGACTGCAGTGGGCTTTTCTGAGAGCATGTTGTATGCTTCTGTGAGTAATGCATCCCTCAGGAGACCAGGACCCTCCCTTAGAAATAAGTGATTCTCTTTGATATCTTGTTTCTGTCGGGTATTCCATGACTGAGGGTGCACCCTGGGTGAACACACATCACCCTCCCCCATGAGAGTTGTGGTTTGACACTGCCTTGTCACTCTTCTGTCTCTCCATTTCAGTTCTTTCAGCACCCTGACCACTAATCAAACCTGGAACATGGGGTTGTATTCAGGGTTTTATTCATCTCTGCTATGAAAATAACACCGGGTCCTTCAGTAATGAAGTGAACCACCTTTCTAAGCCACTTCCTGCGTATGCTGCCCTTTTACCAATGCATGTTATGTTTGTTTTCTCCATTGTATCCAAAGCCCAACATACATTTCTTAGACACTAACATTTACCATTCTGATCTCAGGTAAGATTCACAAGGTGATAGACAGGTTTTGCAAGAGGATTTAATCACCTGCCATTCTTAACTTGTGTTTCTTGAACTGGCCTGTTCTGTATGTCACAATTTTAGTAATCGGTGATCAAGCAAGCCTTGGAAAGCTTTTGTACTGTTTCTGTCTTGGATAAGCAAAAATCTGTTGAATACTGCATCCTCAGTGGGGAATTTCTTGGAGCATGCTGTAAACATAATGCTGCAGATGAACAGCTAGGTATGCAACATCTTGCACATACACATGCAGTGCTGTTTAGCTTTGGCTCCCAACTTTTTTGCAAACCTCTCCAGGGCACTTTGATATGCCCTTTAAGACTGTGATCCTCTCTGGGTAGCCATAACAGGAAATTACTAATGAACTACTTAGTTTATTTGAATTTATTTACCGGCAACGGTGCACTAATCCAAGATGAGCCTTTTTCAGACATTGCCTTGAATAAAGAAACAACATAATTTTCAGTATACTGAAAAGTAAAAGCAGTCACATATAACTTAAGTATTTCTAATGATGATCTAGCATATTCAGAGATGATTACAGATAAAGCTTCTATAGACATCATTATACATTAAGTGACACAAATCACAAACATTATCATCTTGCAAAGCAGCTATATAAACTCTGGTAGAACTGCAGGAAGTATTTAATGGGATATGAAACAGAATATAATAAAGGTTAAGTTGATGGAGCTGATGCTTTGGTGAATATGAAGAAGATTTTTGCTTTCCAGAAAGAGGGCAATTCCTTTTCAGCAGTGGAGGGTGTTTAAAACTCTCCCTTTTCATTCTACTGTAAACCTGTTCAGTTGATAGGAGATAGAGGCTTGCAAATACTATGGAAGATCTTTCAAAATCCTTGGTGTTTTGCCTCCTCTTTGGTCACAGGTGGTTCCTCACAAAAGGAATTTTATAGGATCAACTCTACAACAGCCCTGGCTACCTTCAGAATATTCCTATCAAAGCCAATTTATTCAGGTTCACCCTGTTGCAGAGAACCATCTTCATGGGCTTATCCTAAAGATTATCGTAAAGAGTCGTGCCAGAAATGTGCAATTTTTCTTCCCACCTCATTAAATAGAACAACTGGTTTCTATCCAGATCTTGGATGCATCATCTCTCGTACATACCAATAAAGTTTGCATACCACTGTCATTGAAGGCAGAGGCTCTGGAAATAGTGGTATGGGTGGTAGGATGCACACTGTGGGACAGATGAAATGAGGATATCAGAGTAGAAATCAAAGTAGCCCCAGTTGTACCAATTGCAGAGAAGGTGGTTCACTCACGTGCAAGAAAGCAGAAGATGATTTGGTCAAATATTTGGGAGAGAAAGGAAAAAAGCAAGAGAAAATGAAGGCATTCAGTCACAAGGGGTATGGATAGTGTGAAAGAAGACCTGCTACAGTCATGCATTACTGCTAAAGAAGGTAGGAGACTGGCAGTGAATTGAGTGATGTGGTGATGCTTGACGTGACACCCCTACCCATACAGAAAATGAAAAAAAAGGATTCATGATGATGATGGCAATTACTTACATACCACTGTCAATTTTGGAGAAGTTGCTGTTTCTTTTAACCAATACCGTCTCTACCTGTGCAGCTATTTTGGTATCCTTTCCTGTGCAAATTTAGAAAATCTGTTTTCTTTATCACTACACTTCTAGCCAGTTTCTTCTTCTGGCTTTTTTCTCTTTTCTTTCTTTCTATACATCTTCATTTTCTAGTTTGATTAATAAACGTTGCTTTCTGTTTCTCTTTCATATGTCTACATATGTATATTTGCATGTATTTGTATGTGTGTGTGCCCATATATATATATATATATATATATATATATATGTGTGTGTGTGTGTGTCCGTGTGTATATATATGTATATATATATATATATATATATATATATATATATATATATGCGTGTGTATGTCTATATAGATATATATATATATATATATATATATATATATATATATATATATATATATATATATATATATATATATATATATACATACATACATACACACACGCATAAATTGTGTATGATTTTATATGTAATGTATGTGCATTTGTATGTTGTTGTGTTGTGTCTTTCGGCTTTTCCCTGTTAGGGGTCGCCACAGTGGAACTCCGGTCCACTAATGATTGGTAGTTGATTTTTACGTGCCGAGTTACTAGCCCTGATGCACAACCTTCAATGAAGGTATGCTCATTCATGCATGTCTCCACGCAGAAGATGCTCTAGCTGAGAATCGAACCGGACAGCATCTTACTGTGAGGCGACAACGCTACCACAGCACCAGTGTATGTGCATTTGTATATAAATACTTATTCATCTTCCAATGACCTATGTGATTTAGGATTGGGAAAGAGAGAGAGAGAGTCTGCCCTGGGACCCAGTGGGGCACACGACAGTAAGATCTCTTTCCTGTCTGGAAATAGAACTCAGTACCATCAACTTACCCTTGGCCTACTAAAACAAGAAGAAGAGCAAGAAGATGCATTCTACATTGTTCTGCATATAGTATGAAATTTAAGAGAGAAAAAAAATCATATCCCCTGTGACTCTAGAATAGATTAAGTGGGTAACTGGACAATGAATTGCAACCCCTTCTTGGCTAAGAAGGTTATAGATTCAGGCTGTCAGATGTACTTTATGGCTTGGATTTTCAATTAGATCCCTTGCTCTTACCATGTCTTTCATTTGGAGGCTTCCAAATGATTGTAGCAACTAGGAAACCTTTCACTTGTCAGGTGTCTTTGACTAATGGGAGATGGTTCTGTTTTGACAGAGAAGGTGGTCTATGTTGCCTCAGATATTTAGCTTGCAGATAGTCTTGACCTGACTCCAGCAAATGTACAACTTGGGTCTCATTTCTGATATAGTCAAGGCATATGTCTCTGGCATCTTCAGATCATAAGCTTGTAGAAGGACAGGACTGTGGTTAAGCAAATCCTTAAAAATGGTTCTACATATTCACCCTTCTTTGAAGAACCCCTGTGCTTCTTAAAACTTAAACTTCATCGCTATCATTTTCTCCATTTTCCATTTAAATTGGCGAGTTCAGTGACTCTCGTATTCATCTCTGCTCTTAGGAACTCCTAGCTTCAAGCCCTTGTTTGTCAAGAACCCTGTTTGGTCATTTCACAAGAGTGCCTCCTTTAGGATGAACCCATATTTCTTCCAAAAGTGATACCAAAATTTTTCTTAAACTAGTCAGTTCTTCCCCGTTTTCTTGATAGATATGGAATCCAGAGTATAGAGAGACCTTCATGCGTTTGACAATGCATGCGTATGGCTAACTGAATTTGCAGATGACTGGAAGCTGGGTATTGTCATTTGCTCAGCATCCAGTTACATGGTGCTTCAGCAAGAACTTACCCATACAAATCAGTGGTATATTAGAAATGGGCTTAAGTGAAATGCAAAGAAGTGTAGCTTTAGCTAGCTTCTCTGGTGCTCTTGGCAATTGCCTAGCCTGGCTACCCTCAAAAATGAATGCCAGTACCACACTGGTGTCCCATCTGCACCTGCCAATCATGCCCCTAACAGCTTGCACCCAGTGCAGCTGCCTCTTCACCTCATTCTTTTATCTAGCCCACTTAATAAATAGAAATGTTTCATCCATGTTAAAAAACGTTGTTACTCCTCTACATTCTGTTGTGTTCAGTCCATTTATAGAATGTAGTGCTTCTTTTATGTATATCTTTTAAAACATATCACACAGGTTGAAAGACTTAGGAGCTTCCTAACTAAAATAATTAGTGTGTTGAAGACTGTCATCTACTAAGACATGATCAAAGCTCTAACAGACTCCTGTGAGGTGAGCTTTGTCCAGCATTCTTTGTAACCTTCATTGATCTTCTATACTTCCACAAAACAAATGGCTTTACAAATACTCAAACTGAAGACCTAAACAACAGCTTGTTGCCTTGATACAAGAGAACAAGAAAGGAAGCTTACTGTTGCTAATAAAACTTTTTAAGTGAATTGCTAACTGCTTTATGTTTTTTTTTCCTTCGGACAACAAACTTTCCATTAGAAAATGTTGCTTCCAGATGTTCTGTCCTCCTTGATCATGGCTGTTTTCATTGTTTGCTTCTTAAATGTCTCTATCACACACTTTTGTGTTATGCCCACTTGACCACAATTGTTTGTACTTTAACCAAGCATTATTGCTTAACCCATTATTCAAAGAGTTAAACTTTAGTTGGTGCTGTGGTGTTTCAACAATCTTGTAATCTTATGTATTACCTTTAGGCCATCCTTCAGCTCCAGCCTTTTCAGAGTCTAATTTTTCATGCTTATATAATTTCCAACAGTTACCAATGCAGAATGCCACAACAACATCTACATCAACTGAAAAGGCTGCAGAAATACCTCACAAAGAGGATTACTGGCCTCAAACAGATGCCCTATGCAGACCGACTCAAAAAACTCCAGCTTTACTCTGTCGCATATCGCCTACTCAGAGGTGATCTCTGCCTAACATACAAAGCAATGGCAAACCTAGAGCTGTTGGACATGCTCCACTTAAAGAAATCCCAATCCCTCCGAGCTATACGCTCTAGGAACCAAAACCTTGTCACCACAATAAACAGAACATGCTGGAGGGATAGATTCCTGTCCCAGAGACTTCCCATGCTCTGGAACAGACTACCTATCTATGTGAAACAGAGCTCCTCATGAGCACTCTTCAAGAAAAATCTTGATGATTGGATGGGTAATAAGAAATTCACCCCGGGGATCACTTCTGTGGTTCTGCTTGACAGGGGCACAGGAAAATAATTTTCTTGAGTGGCAAAAGCCATGGTACCTTTTTGGCTAGGCTTGTATAGGCCCTAGGGCCAATAGCCTAATACCTACCTATGAACCTATGAATTATTTGTGAAAATTTGTGCTCACATTATTAGTTGATCTGTATGGAGGTTTTCTGCAGTGCATGCTTATTACTTTCTTACTATCCCCTTGTGTTTGGACATCCTGTGGTATTGGATGAATTTTTCTTTAAGCTTGGCAAGTATGTTTATTTTCCTGTCTTAAATGTTCAGCTTGTTCAGTGGATGGGGCCAAACTGAGTGCTGAACGTTTGAGCAGTAAACAGAGAAATTCAGAATTGTGTTGATCTGATAATATTAGAAGAGGAAGTCTCAACACTTTCCCACTGCAGAAGGCTTGTTTTCACTGTAACCATGTATGGGAAAATTTGCAGTTGTCTGTTATTGTTTGGAGAAATTTGCCCTTTGCAGAATACTTTAATTTCATCTGGAAAACAGAGTTCTGTCTAGAATCAAGGGGAGCAGTGTATCTGACCCTTGTAATATGAAATATGCTTCTTAAATTTCAGAGATCTCATTTTATTGCTCTCATAAGTTGTTTTTGCTGGGTCCACTTTTCAATGCCCTTGTATGGAAATTCAGCTTTGTATTGATCTTTTTCCCATGAATTGTACTAAAGGTTTTCTGACAGTGGCAGATAAAACATGCTGCTCTTAAGTGACTAATTCTGATAATTAAGAGTTTTTGATTATGGTGTATGAAAAAAATTGAGGGGGTTCACTACTGTAACATTTGAATTAGCTTTACTACTACAGATAAAAAATCTGGCCCATTTACGATTACATAATACTTAATATATAGGCCGCAACATACTTATGTAAGAGGAAAAATAAAAAAATGAGCATACTTTAAAAAAGATCTCAAAAACAAACACATTAAATAATCATGGCATGTTATTTTTTTCCTTGTGAGGAAAGAAGTTTTACTGGAAAGGAGAACTTGTTTCTGGAATATATCGACTACTGCCTTTGACAACAGGCTGCAGGCTGAGGAAGAAGAAAAAGCAGATTACTGGAGAAGCCAAATTGCTGTACCGAAATAGTTCTGGAGATCTAACCCTCACCAAAGAGTTCAGGTGAATAAATGTTAAAATTGTGTCACTTTGACTTTTGAAAGTACTGTCAATTGTTAAAGGGCATTTTAAACTGTAAATGATCTTGATGAAAGGTGGTTTCCTAACTTTGATTTTTTTTCATGAGAAATTACTCCAAAAAATGTGTTAGGCATTGCATATAGGAATGTATGGCAATAATAATATACATTTGCAGTGTAGTCTAGTAAAATAAATGTGATTGATACTGTTGTCACTTTCTTGACTTATCTGGTGTGTGTGTCCATTTTCTTACTTATTCGATAATCTGCAGATTCTGTTAACCAGACTTACTTTCTTATCCTTTTTAAGAACTGCTTTGTCATTATTATGTACTACTCTGGAACTCATTCACTGTGTTTTACTTTACTGCATCTTTAGAATGGTTATTTCTTTTATCCATCATGTTTTTCTAAAGTAGGACTTCCTTATGTATCCCCTGAACCATCTACTTTTTTGTGCTGTCTAAGCAGCATATTAGGCAAACATACTGATGCATTAGAGGGGATGGCATGTAAATGAGACACTTTTTAAACATAGTTTGCCACTGCTGATAACTGTTACAGAAAACCTTTGAAGTTGTAGTCAACAGAGTAGCTAAAGGTACTAGTACAACTACTTTTCATTAAGACATTGTAATAAATTTATTAAAGAAGTTATCATGAGTGCTTTCTGCAGTTAACAGCCTTTGTAAAAGGGAGAGGATTCTTTTCAATCATGAGCAAAATGTTCGTGTGTTGCTTCCTTTTAATCAACAATATGAAACAAAACTTATGTAAAAACGCCAAATGGTGTATATTATGAAAGCAATGTGCTCTTATTATATATCTCTTAAGTATATGTACCAACAGTGCACCAATTGTCAAGGATTTGTCAGAAATATTTATTGCTTCTTTGTAGCCCTAAGCCACAAGCTGGTATTTTTTTCCTTTAGTTTGGTGGAATGAGACTACATTGGCTAGTTATGCATCTGAAATACATATTCTCACAGTTAAGTGCAAAAGCATATTTAGGATGCCTGTCTAATTATATTCTATGAAACTAAGCAAAACTATAAAGATAAATAAATTAGAATTAAAAAGCTGAAGCATTGACTTCAAATACCACCCAATAATTGTGATTACATAAAATAATGTGAAATATCCTGTTGCTTAGATTTACCTATTAATGTTTCTTGTTGGCAATTACAGAGAGCATTTCTTTTAAATTCATTCTTCCCAATTAACAGTTTTTGTAAAACAAATGTATTTTGTAATCAAGAGCAAAATTATGTATATTGCTTTCCTGCAATCAGCAGTGCTTGTAAAGCAAATGTATTTTAAAAATAAGAGCAAAATATTCAGTGTTGCTTCCCTGCAATCATCAGCACCCATGGAAAGTGTCATTTTTAGCCAGTAGCAAAAGCTCTGTACTGTTAAAGCAGTATAGTTCTTTTTTCTCAGCTTCTACAGTCACATAGAAACACTGCAATAAGCCTTTCATCACTTAAAATGCTTTATATTGCTTCCCTTGGTCAACAGCAGTTCTAAATATAATGCATATTTTTATTAAAGAGCAAAGTGCTGCAGTTTGCTTTCCCAACAGCACCTGTGAAAGTCATGTTATCAGCACAATACTATTTGTTGTTCAAACAGTGCACCTGTATCATTATTATTATCTTAGCTCACACGCCCATATGTGATCAGTGCACTACATTATATTTGTAATAATCTAGAATAAAATTAAATATCCTTGTTCTCTATTACTTTAAAGTTTCGGTTATGAGATAAAGGGTCTATGTCAAATCTTCGAACGCTGGAAATGTAGAACGTTGTGGTCGAGACCATATGATCGACATACTAATGGTGCAGAAAGGGAGAATTTCCCTTTTCTGCACTGAAGTGTGGTCTCGGAATTAGTATATTTAAGTAGGGGGGTGGGGGGGTGCAGCACTGTTAAGGTATGTTTTTCTTTTTATTATTATATATTTGAACTTCTTAATGTTGAACATATGGTCTCGACTATATGGTATTTGACATTTTGGACGTTCGAATATATAACATAGACCCGAGATAAATAGTGTTTCTTTTCAATTGTTGCTTCCCACAGTTAACAACTGTGTAAAACAAATATACTGTTTCCCTGTAATCAGCATCGCCTTTGAAACCAATGCCATTGTTTTAATCAAAACTAAAATGCTGTATGTTTAATTACTATTTTTTACTTCATCTCCTACATCCACATGCAAACTTCACAACAAATAATATTTCTATTTATATAAAATAAAGTGAAATGTTTGGTTACCTATATATGGTAAGTACATTGCATGAAATCTGCAATGGTTTTAATAATTAAAGCTAGTTGTATATGCCATTTACAAAGCTATGCGGTTGCCATTATCAGTCTAAAACTTAATCTGCTAAAGAGAGCAAACAGAGACATTGACATCTCATTTACATGCTTAAGAAACATCTCACTCAACCCAGCTGGCAACAGTCTACTGCAATCACAAGAACTCATTATAAGTTCAGGGATAGAAAGCAAAAATAGGTGCATTTAGGTGAAATAAAGTCTGCAGTGGCTGTATTTCAGAGAATTTCACCTTCTCTGAGATGCAGTTATCTTGGAGTTAATGTATGTATACATAAATATATATTATATATAAAATGTGTTAGAGGTGCAGGAGGGCCTGCCCTCTGCAAAAAGTGCTTTTAATACTTAACATATTTCACAGTTTACATTTTTGTAGTAATGACGTTTATTTTTTGAACTTGTAGGATTCTTCCTTGTATGGGGCCTCAAACTTCCAATAGGCACTTTTGGTCACAGCTTTGACACTGATAAAGGTTGTGATGGCATATTGAAGTAATTACACTCTCCCCACCCTCCAGTCCAGACATATGGTCTGTGGAGCACAGTTCTCCTTGAGTGCTATCCTCAGTCAACAGACATAGCAAAATGGCAGCTCCAAAGTGACACCTTTGGCAATGAAAGGCATTTGGGAAAGGATGGCATCAAGCACAAATCTGCAGAGGTGAATATTACTTACTCTAGCACTGTATTAATAAATTTACAGGATGGCTGCAGACAGTGAAAACTTTTGTCACAAGTAGGGTTGCATGTCTTCTCTCAAATAATTTCATTCCTTCTGATGCTGATAGCTTAGTTGACAGTGAGCCTGCTTTATAGGATTGTAAATTGTAGGTTTCGGAACTGAAATGTAGCAGCAAGCAAAATTTAGCAGTAATTACAGACTAGAATACCACTGGGTTTGACCGAAACAACAAGTCCCAGCTTTGTAGCAAAACTTCATTCCCTATTGTCTAGCAGGACATGGTGATAAGGTAGTTGGTCATGTAAATACTGCTAGAATAGTCAAGTAGCAACCTACCCCTTTGCCTGACTAAGTTTCTTTATTTTACTTCCATCACAAATATTAGCATGTTTATTTTTTATTTTACTGTTATTTTCATCCATTCCTCTTTTCTGTAAAAGGTAATAGGTTTTGCAGATTTTTCCTGCTATCCACTCCATTAATTATGTAGCGCAACCAAGGGTATAAGAAAATCCAGCCAGATGACTACCTTTACTTCATAGCTTGTCATGTGCTGGTCAGTTTCAGCAAAGTTACCCTTTCACTAAACTTAGGGTTCTAATTCTGCCTCCTAAACCCGTTTTGCTTAACATATGAAGGCATTCACCTGCCATTTTAAGCATTTCCAGTCATGTCTTCTTAGTAGGGCTGGCCTTGGGTAAACTAGTGCCTAGGGGAAAAGGCTCCATGGCACACATACACACACACACCACACTGTCCAACCAATTCTGGCCTACTCACACTGTCTAGATTACTTTTTTCTCCATTTCATTTTTCTTACTTTTCAGTTTTCTCTTGCAGTCATTCATTCATTAATTTATTCAACATATTTCATCTGAGCATGGCTGCACTCTGATAACTGTGCAAGTAACAACTTAATTAAGCCCATTGGGTTTTATAGATGCTCTGAGGTACATTTTAGTTTTTTAAGTAACCGTTTTCATCCAGTGATTTCCTGAATAAAAATCATGATCAAAGAAAGAAATTTAGTCTTACTCTTTAACTTTTTTTTCCTGTATCCTTTCAGCACATCCACACTAACCAAGAGTACACTGTAATAGCGGCAGTGGAAATAACTGCATCAAGCGAGAGGCCTGGGCGCTGTTAGGTCCCCAAAAGCCATGACATTTCTTGATGCTCTGAGATGCATTTTAATTTTTTTATAAATAACCTTTTCATCCGGTGTTGGCCTGAATAAAAAACATGATTAAGGAAAGAATTTCAATCTTTCTCTAAACTTTGTTTTTTTTCTGCATCCTTTAAACACACCCTTACTGACCACGACTACCCTGTATTATCCAAATTTAGCTGAGGGTCTGTGTGCTGTTAATCACTCATGGCTTTCTGTAGTGCATTTTAGAGCTTTTTTCCCCAACCTTTTGATCCAATGATGGCGTAAAGAATAATCATGTGCAAGAAAAATAAATTTGGCGATTGTTTATATTAAGGCATGCTGTTGTAGTTTGTGCAGGTGTGGGCATTGCCGACTTGACTGGCATCCAGATAGGCTGTAAGTTGTGTGTTTGCTGGTGGGATGATTTGTCAGTCTAATTCTTTTTACCTTAAGGTATCCTAAAGTAAACGGTCAATGAGACAACCACCCATATTAACTAAGGGGGCTGCCTCCTCCTGCTGCACATAATTTTAAGTGACTTGTGGTTCTGCTGTGGGGTGGGTTGGAAGGCAGACCCCCCCATGTAAGTTATGCTCTCTGTCTTTTTAATCTCTCATCTCCTAAATCACAAAACAATAAATAATAATAATTCTTTGACTAGACTGCACATTAAGTGGACTGAATTTTTGTAGCCTTGTGGCAGCCATGTTACACAGGACGGGCACTTGCTGCTGGAGATCCTGCTGTGACCTGCAGTAAACAGTCACCAAAAATTCAGTCTTATATTTTTATTTCAAGGAAGAAATAAGTTATATCCAACTTTTAATGCTCAAAGCTGACCAACTAGTTCATAATAAAGTGAGAAGACAAATGCTTGTGAGGATAGGTAAATTGTATCTGGGAAAAGTACCTGCCACCAAACCCTCACCTCAAAATAGGTATTCCCTTTCTGTGCATTCTCTTCTGATATTAAATTAGGATTAAAATTAAGGCACAAATGCCCACAGTCGTATTTCAAGCTGCTGCTGTCATATTTACCTTCAGCATGCCTCCTCATCTTCTACCCCCGAAAAGACAGTCAGCCGCTGGTACCCTTCTGATCTTAGACTGAGACAAAACTGAAAAAAACAAACAGAACATAGTATTTGCTGTTAGACATATAGAAACAGCAATGTATTTACTCTTCTGCAAGAGATAACCACCTATATATGCATTAGTTGTTTTTAGTGAGGAAAATGGAAAAAAAAATAATGATTACAGTAGTGTGTACAATTTGTTACATCTAGAGACAGTAAAGTACTACTATACAAGCTGTAGTGACCCTCTGTGCACCTCTCTGAAGTTTGCAAGGAAAGTTAAAAAAATAATGACTGCACTGTCCCCAGTCCAACACAAGATATACTGATCTCTAATGTTTCTGAGGAATGTTAAAGAAATAATGACATCGTCCCCAGCCCTCGCATACAAGTATGGCAACTTCTGTGTACTCTTATGAGCAGGGCTGATTTTAGACTAGGTGGGGTTCAGGGCAGAGTACATTACTAATTCCATGTCAAAATGCACTTGCATACCATTGATGTGTGGCAGCCTTCAGGCCCCAGAAGTTCTGAAGGTGAGGGTTTTCTGTGATGCATTTATCCCTTTTTTTGAGAGATGAGTGTTAAACTGAGCAAGTGACAGATAAGGTCAGTTACTTCATCCAGGTAACCCCCACCAGACAATTATAGCCACATTTATGTACAGTTCAGACATCTGATTATGATTAAAGAATATGACCATGTAACATATTTCACCTTTGTTCCAAATAAACAATTGCCACACATTAAAATATTGCACATTGCTTCACAAAATCACATTAGACTTTCAAACTCAAATAAGCAGCAAACAACAACAGGCATTTAAGCCTAGTCTGCCCTTGCATATGATGTGTACTGTTAAGTAGACCATCTTACTTCTCACAAATGCACATTAGTCCTACAAAGCCAAATAGTGAGGGTTTTAAACTGAGCAAATGGCAAAGAGGATCAGTTACTTTCCCAACCTCAACCCCCACACAGCACTTATAGCCATGATGTCTAATGTGGGTATGTAATATTATTTCACCTCCACTGTCCATACACACAAGATCCAACACAGTAAATATTTCCAATCCAAGTTACACAACATAAATCACAATGCCAAAGGAATATTGCCCCAAATATCTTGTTGATAAGTGCTAGCATCCCTGGAAAAAAATAACACTCGTCTCACCTCAACTGTCCACACAAATCACAAAGCCAGAAATATTGCCAAAAATATGGTTGATCACTGCCAGCAATAATGTTAAAATAGTAATAATACTTATCTCATCACTATACCACTCCTGTCACCTCAACTGTCTACACAAAGTCAGAAATATTTTCAAAAACTATCTGGTTGATCACTGCCAAAATTATTGTAAAATAGCAACAGTAACTCACCACACCATTCCTTGAACTCTGTCTGTAGAAGGTCCCTGATTTATTTCAAATATAAAAAAAAAAACACTTTTGTCATGTGCAACTCCGTGCCTACATTTGAACACTGTCAGATCTCAACTCCTATGATCTTGAAATCTTTAAACTCAATGTGAGTTAGGTGAGGTCAAGTGTAGCACAGTCCCCTGGATTACCTGATGTTCCTCATGCTCATTTTCTTTTTCTTTTATAGTGTTTTATTTATTTATTTTTTAGAGCAAAGAAACATTGCTCAAAAAAATAAATAAATAAACAAACAGTGAAATAGCACCCATGTAGGGATGGCAATTATGGTGCCCTAGTCGATTGCATGGTTCACTAATGCATAAGGCCAGCCCTGCTTTCTAGTCATAGTGCATTTCCAAACTAATTCATTACAAGGACAGGTGTTTTTACATAATTTACCTTTTTCTTTTCAAGTGAATTTTTTTCTATACAGGTTCTTTTCCTGACTGTTTTCTTCATCACTGTATGCCTGATCTCTCTTCCTCTTTAAGCTCATTCTAGATTGTATCCAGCATATACTCCAGTTTATACTCATCTGAGTTCACTTTCTTCTGTAGCTCCTGATTCTCAGTCCCAGCTCTAAAGAAACCTGATTATACAAGGTACCTGAGGACTGAAAATTTTTAATTGCCCTTCTGCTGATCCTT
This sequence comes from Protopterus annectens, assembly GCF_019279795.1. NCBI lineage: Eukaryota > Metazoa > Chordata > Ceratodontiformes > Protopteridae > Protopterus > Protopterus annectens. Next base: position 731,104,999 of record NC_056744.1, read on the forward strand.
CAGTGATTTCAATTTCCACTGGTAGTCCTTCTAAGCTTTTGCCATCCATTAAGCCCCTTTCATCAGATAAGGACAGTCAAGTCATGGAACGTTTGGGTAAAAAAAAGTATATACTGCCAAACCCACATGAACAGGTATGTTTTTGCTGTTCTTTCTTATGTAGCTAAGGTAGTGTCTGACCTTCTTGATTCTGCTAGGAAGACTTCAGCTTTTTCACTGCTTGGGTCTACTTCCCTGGTTGCTTGTCACTCCATAAAGTGCAGATATTATGCATCTGATGCCTCTTCCAGGGCTGCTGCTTTTGGTTTTGTGATGAGCCGTTATTCTTGGCTATGTATTAAAACCAAGCTTTTGGATGCACATTTGGATACCCAAAATCATTTTGGGACAACCACTGCTGACCTGTTTAAGTCCCTCCATGAAAAGGGTAAAGCCTTGCAGGAACTCAACAAATTTTTTGCCCTTGTGAGCCATTTTAAACCTAGCCAATTATCCCTTGTGAGACTCAAACCCTGTACCTTGTGTTTGTAAGGCAAACACCTTAACCATTAGGCCACCCTCCCAACCTCTCTTATCCCCATGTTCCAGAAGAATTACCATTCTAATTCCACTTTTGCCAGCAGGCAGATTCACCCAGCTCCCAATAGTAAGAAGGGATATAGGCATATTCCCACTGCTAAATCCACTTAGACTGCTTCATCTCAGAAGTCTTCTTTTCAGGACAAGCCTGTGCCCATTTTACATTTGGCTTTCTCTTCTCCTTGGCCAGGTCCCCTTGTTTTGCCATGTTTCTATGTCTCTTCCAGCTTGGCATCAGCTCACAGCAGACTCTTGGGTGCTGTCTGTCATTCATCAGGAGTATTTCATGATTTGGAAGTCCCTTCCTCCCATTTTCAGGCATTCCACAACCTCCTCAAGAACAGCTTCCTCATTTTCCGAAGGTTTTACTGTCCGTTTTGGATCAGGGCAACATTCAGCCTGTTCATCCTACCCAAGTGGGAAAGGGGTTTTATTCCAGAATGTTTTTGGTTCCTCAGAAGGAGAGTATGTGGAGACTAATTCTGGATCTTCTGCTAACACCTTTCTGAAGGTCCCTTCTTTCTGGATACTGTCTCTTAAGACTATGTTTCCTGTTCTTCTTCCCCAGGCCTTTTTAGTTTCTCTAGACCTTAAGGATGCAAACTTTTACATCCCCATTCACCCTCTATTCAGGAAATGTTTGTTTTTGTGTTTCCTCCTCTCAATTTCAGTTCTCTGCTTTACCATTTGGCCTTTCTCCTGCCCTAAGGGTATCCACCAAGTGGCTCACTCCTTTCCTTGCTTTTTGCAGGCTTCGAGGGATACAGATTTTCCCCCTATCTGGACAATTTGCTTATTCAGTCTCCTTCTCCCAGCAGTCTGTTGCAGGATCTCCACTTTACAAGTTGTCTTTTACAAAGTCTGGGGTTCACAATAAATCTCAATAAATTGGTTCTGATGCCTTCCCAGGATCATGTTTGTCTCGGGTGCAGACTTCAAACTATTTCCATGTTAGCTTGTGTTCTGTTCTCAAGGTTTTTGTCTCTGACAACCTTTTTCTAGTCTGTCCTTTCTCTGTCCTCTCTCATGGCCAATGAATTTCTCTGGGTTCTGGTGTTTGTGGCCAAGCGCCATATGAGGAAACTACAATGGTACCTCAAATCAACATTGCCACTCTCTGTTCCTTTACTTCCTTATCTCAAACTTAAGGTTCAGTGGTGGATTCAACAACTCTCTCACAATCCAGGACTGTCCCTTCTGGCTTCAGTTCCTTCTTAGGAACTGTTCATGGACTCCTCAGACTTGAGGGGGGGGGGCTTCTTTTGGCCTTCTAAAGGTCCAGAGTCCCTGGCCTTATTATCAGAGGTTAGATCATATCAATGTAAAAAGGATGAGAACTCTGCTTCTGGCTTTGCAAGCTTTTCATTCCCTTTTCCACCCAAGCCCTCTCTTAAGTCTTCACAAACAATGCTATTGTGATGTGGTACATGAACAAGAGGGGGGGGTATAAGGTCCTTTGCAGATTAGCTCATCAGGCATGGGGTCTGGCTATCAGGTTTCGATTGACTCTTCAGGTGGATTACATTCCTTCAGAGCACAGTCTAGTGGCAACCTCACTGAGCAGGTCCAGAACACAGGCTCAAGAATGGATGCTTCACAGAGATGCGTTTCTGGACATAATCGATCAGTAGGGTATTCCTCAGGTAGATCTTTTTGCCTCCCCCTCTGAACAGATGACTTCCTCTATTCTGTTCAGGAGTACCAAGACCTCTGTCTTGGAAAGTGGATGGCCCTGTCTCTTCCTTGGAAGAGAATGTTTTTGTATATCTCCCCCCCACCCTTCCTCTGTTGCCATGAGTTCTGCACAGGATCAGGCAGAACTCCCTCAAAATCTTGCTGGTAACTACATTTTGACCAAGATAGTTTTGGTTCCCTCTTCTTTATCACTTGGCTGGGGGTAATCAACACAAGTTATTTTGCCAGGTGGATCTTCTCACACAAGACAAAAGGATCTCTTATCCATTCTCACCTGTCCACTCTTCAGATGACAGTGTGAGTGATAGGTTTTAGATTCTTTTCAGGCACCTCTTTTCTGAAGATGTGCTCTGGGTTCTGCAGGAGTTAAGGAAACCCATTGCCAGAAAATCATACATGTCCAAATGGAAAATATTTTCTCTCTGGTGCCTCTCTTGCCTTCAGAATCCTCCCTCTTTGTGGGAGTCTTCTGGTTCTGTCTTACTTGTGTGATCTGCTCCATGCTGGGTTGTCATATTCTTCAGTTAAAGTTCACTTATCAGCTGTCTCTGCTTGTCTGCCCTTGTATCCTCATTTGGCCTCTCAGTTTGAAGTCAAGCAATTTTTAAAGATATCCTTTGTATCAGGCCATCCAGAAAGCCTATCTTGCTATTTTGGAATCTCAGTTTTTACTTGAAAATTTGACTCTGGCTCCTTTTGAATGTGCTAGTTCAGCTTCTTTGCATGTCTGTGCTTGGAAGACCATTCTTATATTGGTTTTTACTTCAGTCAAGAGAATGTCTGAAATTCAGGCTCTTATGGCTTTTCCTCTTGTTTCGTTTTTCACAGAGACAGGGTATCTCTTCGAATTAATCCTTCTTTTATGCCCAAGGTGGTTAATGAGTTATCCCTTAATCAATCTATTCACCTTTCTTCCTTCTCCATAGTTTGCCATTTAGAAGGTTCTTCTCACCTTGGATCTGCTTAGCTGGCTCAGGTATTATTTGGATGAAACAAAAGCAATTTGCAGGACTTTTACCATATGTTACTATATATATAATCATATGTTTCCTGTACATAATTTGTGTACTTATCCCAGTGGACACTTATCGTTATGATTTTTTTTTTAAATTTTGGAATTAAGTTTATTACACAATTCTGTATCTAATGTTTATACATTGAGTCTTGTACCACCTCACTTACCTGATTAGCAAACAAACAAATAAGTAAATAAATAAAGACACCAGGAAAGGGATTCAGAAGGCTCTGGGATCCTTGCTTCTGAAACAGACAAGAATAATTAAACACCAAGCCACAAAAGAGCGAAGAAAAAAACAAAAAAAAAAACACAACCACAGATATAATAAACAATTTAAAAATGCTAACACCCTGGCACAAAAGCCTTCAAAGGAGTAAAAAAATCCTGTCAAACAAACCATTTATCTAAGCATACGTATAAAACAATTAACATTCTAATAAAACAATCAACCTATCAATTAATCACTTATTTCCATTCACAGTCCTTATTTAACCCCATAGGGTCCAAAGTAGTGTATTTTAAAATATAAACAGTTTCCTTATTCAGTAATTTATATTTAAATTTTGCTTTGTCCCTCAAAATGTAAATGAAACCTATTGCTTTGTAAATCCTTCACAAACTGATCTACTAAATCAAAACCCCCTTTACATAAAATGATTAAATCATCTATAAAATGAAAAATATTTCACTACATAGTTACTAAAAACATATGTCTATATAAATATTGTAATATATAAATATTCTAACTCACAAAAATCTTGAGTATCTCTTGTATACAAAGGAATACCTTGTACCACAGGAAACAAATAACTATGTTAAAAAAACACCAATATTATGTAAAAAATATTTATGTGCAGCATTTTATCTAAGCCTTTATGAACTTTTGGAAGATGATAAAAAATAGCTAAATTACAATTATCAGGATTAAATTTCTTTTCAGCATCATTTTAGTAAAATATCCCAACCTCTATAACCTCTTTCAAGTAGCTGCTGATATTCACAAATGGCATTATTATAACTTTCTATATTACTTTTTCATAAATATCCTCATTATCAAGATGTTCAAAACACATTTTCACATACTGCACACAATTCATCAATACAATTTTACTGCCTTTATCTGTAAATTCAGATTATTACTTAAATCTAATAATGTTTGCCATTCATTCTTAGTCATATATATTTAACCTCATGCTGATTCCAAAATGGTGGACAGCCTGTAAGCACACAGACAGTGCAGCTCCTGCATTCCTATACTATAATCTGACTTCAAACCAGCGCATCGCTTAGGAAAAGTATACCAAACATCAATGGATTAAAGCAGAAATGCAAGTACTTACTTGTTTCATCTTTACTGTTCAAAGAGTCTCTCATTCTGAAGGAAAAATAATTACTTGTTGGAAACAGAGCCCTGAATCGCATGGTGTGGATTCTTCAAGACTAACAGGCCTAATAAGAGGAAAGTAACAAGAAAAACAACTTTCATAACAAGACTTATCATTTAAAATTCTGCACTACTACTAGGAATCTAACTATACAAGATTAATGGAGAATCAGCCAGATCGGATGGAAACTGTAATCACAAAAAACAAACCGTCTGCAATTACTACTCCTGAGAAAGAAACCACTTCTAAAAGGCAAAAAATTAACAAGCAACAAGAAGAAGCTGATAAAATGTCTCAAAGGTTAAAACAGGAACAACCTTTAACACTGGAGAATCTGAAAACTGCTTTACAACCTTTATAAACAGAAGTGCAGGGTCTCTCTCATAAGCTAACTACATTTGGCTCTACTCTGGACCAAATTGTGCTTAGGCTTAAACAAAATGAAGCTAAAATTATGGACAATGAGATAAAAATAAATGAACTGCAAAAAAAAGCACAAACCAATGACACCATAATTAAAGAATTACAGCAAAAAATGTTAGATTTGGAAGCTAGAAGCCGGAGAAATAATTTTATCATAAGAGGTATTCCAGAGAGCTTTAATAATTCACAACTTATTCCAATAATAAAAGAAATACTAAGCTCTCTTCTGGCTAATAAAAATCTCCTGGATGAGATAGTGATCAAAAGAGGTCACAGAGCTATAAAGCATATAGAAACAAGTGATCTTCCTAGACAAATCTATATCAGACTGCTTAATTCAGCAGATACTATCAGCTTATAAGATTAAAAAGAATGTTACATGGAGAGTGCATAAAATTATGATTACTCAAGATCTTCCTTTACAAATTAAACAAAATCGACAGAAACTCAGCAAATACTGCAATTACCTCATTGAAAATAAGATTTGTTTCCAAATGAGATATCCTGCAACTTCAACACTTTATTACAAAGAAGAAAAAATATCCTTGGAAACACCTGACCAGGCAAAATCCAACTTTCTGCGTCTCTTCAAAATAAATCCTGCCTGAGACAACTCTTTTCATATATTTTGATCCAAAAACAACATTTGAAAGGCTAAACAAGTGCTACAGCTCCAAAGAACTACAGGATAGAAGAATATACCACGCTTATGGGAAATTTTAAACAAATGGATGTGGAATGTGTTCTAAATAACTCTGCTTACTTGCCTGTAAAGAAAACCTCTTTGCTACACTGTAATACTTAAGGTACTGTCTTTTAGTAACTGCCTTTACATTTAAAAGTTACAAAGCTACCTAACACTGTCTGCATAGAGAAATTACTTTAAAGTGCATTTACAGCTTACAAAAAAGAAGTGTTGAATTACATTTAAAAAATGGGATATAACCTTTGATATAATAGTTTAAGTAGTGTAAATATTAGACATAAGTAGTTTCAGTTAAAATGTATACTCATTATTCTACTGGCATAACCATTGAGTTGCTTTTAAGTATGTCTATGAGCAAGGTACAAAAACATTTCTCTTTTTTTTTTCTTCCTCTCTGTTTGTTCAGTTGATGGCACTGGTTAATTATTAATATACGAGTTCACAATGTTGTGTTTATATTGTTTTTGACAGTGCAGTGTTAAATGAAGATTCCAATACATTTAAAGAACCACAGTTAGTTGCTGTTAGCAAGAATAAGGCAAATGTTGTTGAATTTTAAAGTGCTGCCTTCTTTAAATGTTTAAAATGTATAATCATTATTCTGCTGACATAACCATTGAGTTACTTTTAAATGTGTCTATTAGCAAGGTATAAAAACATGTTTTTTTCTTTTCTCTCTGTTTGTTCAAGTAGATGGCACTGGTTAATTATTAAGATATGAACACACAATGATGGATCTATATGGCTTTTGCCAGTGCAATGTTAAATGAAGTTTCAATACATTTTAAAGAAGCACAGTTAGTTGCTGTTAGTAAGAATAAGGCAAATGTTGTTGAATTTTAAAGTGATGCCTTCTTTAAATGTTTAAAATGTATAATCATTATTCTACTGGCATAACCATTGAATTACCTTTAAAGGTGTCTATGAGCAAGGTACAAAAACATTTTCCTTTTTTTTCCACTGTTTGTCCAGTAGATGGCGCAGGTTAATTAATAATATGAGTTCACAATGATTGCTTGTTGTTGTTGCATCTTTCGGCTTTTCCCGGTTAGGGGTCGCCACAGCGGAATTCCGGTCCGCTAATGATTGGCAGTTGATTTTTACATGCCGAGTTGCCAGCCCTTATGCACAACCTTCAACGAAGGTATGCCCATTCACGCATGTCTCCACGCAGAAGACGTTCTAACTGAGAATCGAACCGGACAGCGTCTTACTGTGAGGCGAGAACGCTACTGCAGCACCACCACCATGATTGCTTGTATGGTTTCCAATACATTTTAAAGGACCACAGTTAGTTGCCGTTGGCAAGAATAATGCAAATGTTGTTGAATTTTTAAAACAATGCCTTATTTAAATATACATATACTGTACTTGGTTTTTGAAAATAATGTTTTGTTTACTCTTTAGTAACTCTTGAAATGTTAAGAATTATAATATATTACTGTTACTACAAAACTTTTTATAAAAGCTACTTTTCCTTTTCTCTATATATAATATCTAAGGGTACAATTAATATAATATTTTAAGAAGTCTGAAAATGAATATGCAGTATATAAATAATAAAAGGAGATGGGCACAGTCTGTTAGTGGATGACTGTTTGCATTTGGAACAGTATGGGTATTATTGACATCCCTCTGATATATATCTACCCCTTGTTGTTAAAAATAATAGTTTCTTTTAGTTTCTTAACTCATGCACATTGACAAATACAGAGGGATGGGTGGTTAGGCGCCTATTTAGAGTTTAGGAGTATAGAAGTGTCAACATTTATTCTTAAGATAAATATACTAACAGAAAAAGTTTATAACTGTATTTGTGTGTATCAACTAATGAGAAACTTCAACAATATTAATAAAAAATGATAACCATAGACTCTTGGAATGTTAAAGGAATGGTAGATAAAAAGAAATGTAATTGTGCACCTCACATACCAAACTAAGGCTGATATAACTTTCTTGCAAGAAACTCACTTAGATAATCAACTTTGGGTTAGGGAAAGGAAAATAAAATGGGTTAAAACAATAGTTGCTGCAAATTATAGTTCTTTGTCCAGGGCAGTGGCCATTATAGTAAATAAATCCTACCAAGGAGAGATTACTTCCTATGAAGCTGACTCAAATGGAAGATGGGTATTATTTACTACTGAATATCATACTTTAAACAAACCATTACTCTTTCTTAATATATATAGCTCCTGCTCAAATCAACAGCTCTTCATTTATGAAATCTTGAATAAATTAGCCAAATACCCAAATCATCTGTTTATTGTAGGTGGGGACTGGAATGCTTTACTAAATCAAGATAAGGATAGATCACATAATAAAAACAGACAGTCACAATCTACCACTACAGCACTTGAAGAATTACAAAATACATTTGAACTAATTGACCCTTATGTTAAATTTCAGTATGATAAAACAATATCAAGATTCACTTTCTTTTCAGCCACTCATAAAACTTGGTCCAGGATAGATGCTTTTCTAATTTCCCTTGCTTTCCTTTCTAACAAATTAAATTATGCTGTATCACCTAGAACTCTTTCAGATCATTCCAAAATTAGACTTTTAATAAACTTTCAAGCTCATAAACAAAATATTTCCTATTTCAATACCTGGGCGTTAAATCCTAAAATTATACAAAACCAAGAAACTGCACAAGAAATTCAGAATGTGCTAGCCCAACTTCAAAATGATTTTACATCCGATCAAATTCCATTTGACATACAATGGGCGGCTGCCAAGGCGGTCATCAGGGGTATTATTATTCAAAAATCTGCATGACTCAAAACAAAGTATAACAATCTTAAGAATGAACTAGAATGTCAAATAAACACTGCTGAACTAGAACTTCAGGAAAAATATTCTAAAGAACTTGAGGAAAAAATAATTGATTGGCAAAAACAATTACACAAACACCATTTAGAAAATATCTCCTTCTTAGAATTAAGGTCAATATATCAATATTCAGAATGGGCTCAAACACCATCAAAATTCCTAGCTAGACTAAGAAACATAAAAAGTGGACCTCCTAGGATTAAAGAAATAAAATATGAAGGACAGGTGAAGTATAAAGATCAAGATATAGTGGACGCTTTTGAAGATATTTATAAAAAATTATACAATATACCCTTATCATCATCTACAGACAGATTTGAGGATTTTATACATAATATAAACTTTCTACAAATTACAGAAGATCAAAGGAAACTCTTAAAATCACTGTTACATTTAAAAGAGATAAAAGCTGCAATAAACAAATTAAAATTAGGTAAATCCCCTGGGCCTGATGGATACACATCGGATTTTTATAAGCTATTCATGGAACCTATCTCCAAAGTGTTATTAAAAGTTTTCAACTATATAATACAGTATGGTATAACAGACAAATATTTAAATAACTCCAAGACAGTGTTGATTCCTAAACCACATTCTGACCCAACAGAGCCAGCAAATTATAGACCAATAGCCCTCATTAACACTGATCTTAAGATTTTAGCCCATGTTATAGCCAATAGACTTAAGAATATACTCCCCTCTATTATTTCCCAACAACAAATGGGCTTTATGACAAACAGGCAAACAAGTGACAACACCCTCCTTTTAGATACCATTGCAAGACTACTCAATAGGGATAATTGCCCCAGATATGCCCTTACAGTAGATGCAACTAAAGCTTTTGATAGAGTAAACTTACACTTTCTCTTTAATATACTGCATTTATATGGTTTTCCTCAAGAATTCATTAAAATGACCCAGATTCTGTATTAGAAAGCTTCTTCCACTATACAGATAAATAAACTTATAGGTTCATAGGTTCATACTAGCCAGAGTGTGTTTGGCTTTCGCCACCCCTTGGAATGAGTATACTGTGTCCATTTTAAGGTTTAGTTTAATGTACCTCTGTCTAGCAGTGACACAGAAGTGACCCCCGGAGTAAACCTACAATCTCCCATCCACTCGTCAAGATTTCTCTTGAAGAGAGTCCGTGAGGGGCTCTGCCTAACATGGACTGGGATTTTATTCCAGAGTGAAGGGAGCCTCTGGGTTATGAATCTGTCCCTCCAACATGTCCTATTTATTTCTGTACTGAGGTTCAAATCTCTCGCTAGCATAGCTATGGTGGATTTGGATTTTCTGAGGTGGAGCATGTCCATTAATTCCGGGTTGGACATGGCCTTGTACGTCAGGCATAGATCGCCTCTGGGTAGGCGGTATGCTACTGAGTAGAGCTGGAGTTTCTTTAGCCGGGCAGCATATGGCATATGTTTGAGACCCTTGATCCTCTTGGTGAGGTACTTTTGGGGTCTTTCCAATTGCTGCAGGTGTCGGGTAATGTACATCCCAAATGGGGCATTGTACTCAATTATGGGCCTGATGAGGGAAGAGTAAAGGGGCACAATGACCTCTCCCGATCTAGATGTGAATCCCTTCATGATAAGGTGGGCAATATAGAAGGTCTTTCTAACCACTTTGGCAATGTGAGTGTCAAACGAGAGGTTACTGTCAACTTGGGTCCCTAGGTCCCTAATTACTTCTTCCGTACTTAATGGATTTCCACCTATGTGGTAATTTGTGGGCACTTTGTTTTTCCCAAAGGGTATGACTATACACTTTTTGGCATTTAGTTTAAGGCCATGGCTCTGGCACCAGTTTTCCGTTTCTAATTTGTGGGCACTTTGTTTTTCCCAAAGGGTATGACTATACACTTTTTGGCATTTAGTTTAAGGCCATGGCTCTGGCACCAGTTTTCCGTTTCTATGAGACCCTTTTGAAGGATGCTTGTGTCCGCTGGAGAATCAATTATGGTGCCCAGTTTGCAGTCTTCTGCGAACTTGGTCAGCCACAATCCTCCTATGTTAGCCTGTACCTCAGAAAAATAAATACCGAACAAGAGAGGTCCCAGGACCGAGCCCTGTGGGACGCCACTTGTGACTGGTTTAGAGTCTGACATGGCTCCAGCAGTTCTGACCTTGTGGGTTCTGTCCTTGAGCCAGTTCGCAACCCATCTTGTGACATAGGGGTTTATATTTAAGCTGGAGAGATTGTCTATGATGCCCAAGTGGGGTATTGTGTCGAAGGCTTTTGCAAGGTCAAGGTAGGCTGTGTGAACTACCTTACCCTCATCAATGGCCTTGGTGACTGTTTCAAAGAAGTTGACCAGGTTCAAGAGGCAGGATCTGCCCTTAACAAAGCCAAATTGGGTAGGATCCAGTGTCTGTAGGTCCCCAGTGTCTTTGTTTATGAGTTTCATAATGATCCTCTCCATAGCTTTGCAGACCAGGCTCATCAAGCTTATGGGGCGGTAGTTTCCAGGGTCTGTAGAGGCACCTCCTTTGTGGAGTGGGACCACTGTTGCTGTACGCCATTCTTTGGGTACATATCCTGTTGTAAGGTTGAGATTAAACAGCTGCCTTATGTGTGGGTTTAGCTCTTCTTGGAGTTCATGTAGCACGCAACCCGGGACACCGTCTGGTCCCATTAATGCTGTGTTTTTAGCTTTGGAGAGGGCGGCTCTCACCTGGGCATCTGAGATGTCAGGGAGGCAACACTATGCTGGGATAGATATTTGTCCCTTTGGGGGGGGGAGGCGGGAGAAAAATTTGCACTGAACCTGTCTGCTAGTATGTTTGCAATGTCTGTGGGTTCAGTGTATTTTTTGTCATTTTGGACTAATTCTGAGCATATCTGGGAGTTTCCACTCAGGTTTCTAACATAACTAAAGAAAGCCTTGTGATTATCTTTAGTGTCTTGTGCAATTTTTCCTCTCAAAGTTGACCTTGGATGATTTTATGAGTGATCGTAGTTTTTTGCTAGTACTGATCTGAGATGCCTTCCCTTTTAGGGATTTTGCTCTATCGTGTAGTAGCTTCCTCCTTCTGTTGTATAGCTTATTAATGGCTGGGGTCTACCAGACAGGACGCCTGCCTTTCGGGGAATGGGTCTTGGTTTTATTTGGGATTGCATGATCCATGCATTTCTGTAGGTGCCCATAGAATGCATTTATAAAGGATTCAGCAGAGTGGGCTGTGGTTTCCACTGGCCCGAGGGCCTTGAAGGATTCCACTTCGGTCTTAAGAAGTGTGAAGTCAGCTTTTGAGAAGTTCTTCACTGTGGTCTTCTGTGCTGGGGGTGGGGGCGGGATGTGGATTTCCAGGGAGATTAATTTATGGTCCGATCTTACCAAAGAGGGGTATACTTCAGGTATGGAGCATTGTATCCCCATGTTTGTGATGATCCGGTCTAATATGTTTTCCCCTCTTGTGGGAGAGGTGACTAGTTGTTCCATAGCATTTGAGTTTATGAATTCTAGGAACCTTTGGGCTAGGGTATTGGGGCTTGAGTAATGCTCCCAGTCTATGTTTGGGTAGTTGAAGTCCCCCAATATGATGGTGTTTGGAGAGACCTTCATATTCTCCAGTGTCTTTAGGAAGGCCGAGTGGGGCTCTTGAGTTTGAGAGGGTGGTCTGTAGCATGCTACAAACTGGAGGGCGGTTTTGCCCATTGTTAGTTGCACATGGATGGTCTCCGATGCTTCGTGCATTGCCACTAACCTGGAGGTGTGGGCATCCTTGATGAATATGGATACTCCCCCTCCTTTTGTGGTTTAGTCCAAGTTCTGGGGCCGAAAGGTATGATACGAGGTATAACCTGGTAGTGCTGGGGTGCTCCCTGGAGCCTTGAACCAGGTTTCTGTCACTGCACAGACATCAATGTTCTCCATACTGAGGAGGGCTTTGAGAGCATGCATCTTGAGGTTTAGACTTCTGACGTTGAGCAGCATTACCCTTAGTTTCCTTTTACTTGTCAATACGTAAACCAACAATGTACCACTGAGTAAAGAGCCTTCCACCGATAATCAAATCCAATAGTCCAAAATCAGAGGAGGCTCAACACGACCAATTAAAATAATAAAAATCTTTAATACTGCAGCAAGTAAGCGCTTTCACGTTTCAAGAACGCTTCATCAGACTTAAAGTCTGATGAAGCGTTCTTGAAACATGAAAGTGCTTACTTGCTGCAGTATTAAAGATTTTTATTATTTTAATTGGTTGTGTTGAGCCTCCTCTGTTTTTGGACTATTCCTTTTACTTGTGTTTTTTAGGGAGGTGGGTTTGTCTTTTGAGCCTTGCCTAAAAAAGGCACTATTGGTGTGGAAAGAGCCTTTGCCAATATCCGAAAACCCAGGGATGACAGGTGCAAGCCGTCCCTTGCGAAGCAGCGTGGCTTGTCGGAGCATGTCATCCCAAGCAGACAGACATTGGATCCCCTTAGAATGACACCAATACTTAAGCCAGTTGTTAAAATTGATAATTTTGTCTTTGTACTGTGGCATCATTCTTGGTGAGGGTAAGATGCTGCTCAAGGTCAGGGTCATACCGGCCTGGGCTACATAATCAGAGAGCTCCTCTATGTCTCTTTTCATGTAGTCCAGGGAGGTACGTCTCAAGTCATTCACACCAGCATGGACAATGACTGAGTCATATTTGTACCTGCTTTGGAGTGACCTGAGTGCTTGTGTTATGTGGCGGATTCTAGCGCCCGACAGGCAGCTTACTGTGACCTTTTCCTTGTTCAGCCTGGTGAGCGGGACGTCAGTGTGTCTGACTATAGAGTCACCTATTACAAGTGTGTCAGGTATGTTGTTTAGCCTTAAGGGCTGTGACTGTTTGGCACACTGACTTTGTGAATTATGTGTTGCATGCGTTTTGTTTTGATGTAGTGCTTGCTTGAATGTCTGCTTTGGAGGTCTCTGTTGCTTTGATAGATTTTTATTTAGAGCCTCCGAGTATGTTTTTGTGTATTTATGTGTTTGGTTTGCAGTTGTGGTAGGTCTATGTGAGACTGGATTTGTGGTGTGTGTGGTTACCTTCTCCTCCTGACTGGTTATGCCAGTACTGAGTCGAGAGAGCTCAGCCTCCAGTTTGGCTATATGGTTGCATCTCTCACATATATTTGTATTTGTTGGGAGGAGGAGAGGGTTGTCTGTGTACATGAGGCAGTTGTAACATTGCTTCAAGATTCCCAGATTCACCAGCTGAATTGGAGAGGAAGCCAGCAACTGTCCCTTTGACATGCCAGAATAGTATAAGGAACTGCTATGAAACTGAATCAGAAAAGACCTATAGGGGATAGGGTACTCAAGGGGATTTTAGGAGGATGTAGTGCTTTTTTAGTTAAAAACTGCTTACCTTATACAAAATGCTTATAGAAGCAAGTGCGGGGTTTTTAGATTGAGAATAGAATGCTTAGCTTGAGAGTTAGAGCAGTTCTAAGGGAAAAAATGAAGAGCAGACTTTGTGGAGCCGGGAATAGTTTAAACCTGATTAAGCGGCGCTGCCCGATGCTGTGCTATGCGCAAATTCGCGCAAAAGCGTGCTAAAGCGGGCTTTATAGCAGGGGGTTAGAAAGAGCTAGGAAATGGCCCAAAACGGCCAATAAGCTACAAGTTACTGGGCTGGAACCACTCCTATATAGAGTTATAACTAACCCTATACTCTTATCCAATGGTACAAGGCAAGGATGTCCTCTTTTGCCATACCTGTTTAATCTTTATCTAGAACCCCTCCTTCTGTTTATTTCACAAAAAATCTTTCATCATATTCCCAGAATCCACAATACAAGTCTTATATACTTGGCCTTTGTTGATGACTTAAATATATACTTCCAACTCCCTACTACTGACCTCCCAAAAATTATTGATGAGTTCTCGGTAGTTTCAAATTATAATTTAAATTTAAACAAGTCACACATATTTCCCCCTCAATCCTATAGGGCATAAATAATTGTACTTTCCTATGAGTGAGATCAAAATAAACTACCAGATAAAATATCTAGGAATAATATTTACTTCAGACTTCAAAGATATTAATAAACAATAGCCTACTAACTACATGGACTAGTATTCAAAATGATATGGATAGATGGAAGAACATTAATATGTCTCTACTGTCAAAAGCTAGTGTTGTCAAGATGACTTTTCTACCAAGAATACTCTTTCAATTAAATGCTACCTTTTCAAATATTCCCCAAAACTTCTTCCTTGCCATGGAAAATGCTATATCAAGATTCTTATGGTATCCCAAATCTACCAGAATTAAATATGCAAAACTTGTACTCTCCAAAGATAAGGGGGGTTGGGGTTACCTGATTTTAAGCTTTACTATAGTATTTTGTGTCTTTTGGCTTTTCCCGGTTAGGGGGTTGCCACAGCGGAACTCCGGTCCGCTAATGCTTGGCAGTAGACTTTCACGTGCTGGCTTGCCGAGCCTAACGCACAACCTTCAACGAAGGAAAGCCCATTCACGCATGTCGACATACAGAAGACACTCTAACTGAGAATCGAACAGGCAATGTCTAACTGTGGGGCGACAGTATAATTACTGTATATAGACTAATACAAATAATAAACTATGACTCCTATATAAATACTTGCACACCCCAGTGGACCAAAATCTGGTATGAACAGTTGAAATCCCTTGGCTGTAATATCAAATCCTTACCATTCTTGAATTTAAACCAGGCTAGCATATACATGAAGAATTTACACCCACTAATTAAAAACATGATTCTTACAACACAGAAACTATTTAAATCATTGCAATTAGCTGACACTTTTGCCCTTATACAACCATTACACCTAAATCCTAATTTACTAATAAATAATAAACCAGTAAATCTAACAAACTACCCCCTGATAAAAGACTACACAATATGGGATATATACCAATGGAAAGACTAACACGGGGCAAATGAGACTTGAACTCAAACTTCCTATGAAATATAGTATTATCCTTAACCAACTTCATCATCTTATAAATGCTAAATTCTCACAAATACACACTGACTTACAGAACATAGATTTAGTTAAATTAATACTTGAAAATCTTGTGATTAAAGGGAAAACAATTTCTAGGACTTATAAAATTGTAATGAGTGCAAAACATCAGAATTCTTTATTATTTTCAAGCTATTGGCAAACGAAAAATCAGTCACTGACTGAAGAAAATAAGAAACTAGCCATTGAAAATACAATGAAATTCATTCCTTTCAGAAAGCTGTTATATACACAAATTATGGTAAATAACAATCTATATTATACCTTATCTAAATTAAATAAATTCAATCCTAACTTTTCGCCTATAAGTCCCCCGGATCAAACAGCTGATATTTTACATGCCATGTGGAACTGTACTGAGATACACAACTTATGGTGTTCCTTGAGAGTAAGATTAGAGAAGATGGGATATGAAAAATCAACCCTTACTTGGGAGACAGCTATATTGTACATTAATATCAATCAACTCCCAAAAATATTAAAACATGTCTTTATTACGATGTGTGCCCTTATTAAATCTTTATTACAAAGAATTGGAATGTCATGTCACCAGTTACATGGGAAAATTTTTAGCAATCTTGCTATCAAATATATCTCATCTCACAAATTAATTTATTCAAAAACAAAAAACAAACGCTATTACCAAAAATATTGGGGTTACTTGCTAGATATAATTCTTGACAAATAAATTTTCCTACAAATTGTCATGAAAAGCTAACCTTTAAATAAGAAATGAATGTAGTATAACCAGTCTTTCTTGCATCTTCTCCCTTTTCTTAGTATATGTGTAACTAGATATTTCCCTAAACTTACAAATAAATAGTTAAATTTCTATTTTTACTGTATATATAGACTACCCCCATTCTAACTATCCCTTATGAGACCAAATGAACATAAGAATTCTCATACTTTACTTGACAATATAGTGACTTCTTGTGTGTATATATATATATATATATATATATATATATATATATATATAGATATGTATGTATGTATAAATTTCTCGGAATGAGATTGTTGTCTGTTTTCTTTAGATAGGTATTTGTATTGTTTATTTGTGTTTTTCAGTTACTGTATTGTTGTTATTATTTGAAAAAAGAAAATTGAAATAGAGATTTTGGAAAAAAAAAACTCATGCTTATTAAAATTACTACATAATTGTTCAACAGCAGCAGAAAAAGTTTTGAATAATACCATTTGTAAAGGGAGATATAAAGGTACTTTTGCTTTTCGCACTATTACTATCTAACATACAGTATGTACTATTACACACATCAATGACAGTTTAACTTTCAGAAAAGTAAGAATAAAAGCTATCTGAGTTAGAAGTATCAGTACTAATCATATTTTTTTAATTGACAAAAAAACACATAAGATGTAGCTTACGTATCAATCGAAATATTTCACCCTGTAGTACATAATATCTTTGCAAGACCATAGGGATATTCTAAAGTCCGAGATTTAAAATGGACACAGCTATATCAGATAAACCAACTCCAGAAATGTTAATTACTACATTATCACCATTTACTAACAAGTTATTGCCGTCTACCTTTCATTGCATTCTGTTTAGAATGTCCATGCATTCTATCCAGTTGTTGTCCCTGTCCATTCCTTGTCCTCTTATTATTATTATAGTCAAATGCTTGTCCTTTCCTGGACCGTTTTCTGAAATATTTTCTCATGGTTAGCTGAGTCCTATGCATCTGGTAAAGATGGAGAATCTCCATCTTCACTATCCCAGTTTGTAACATAATCACTACCTTCAGAAGAAGCAAATGTAACCATTGTTACTCTTTTATCACTTCCGTTCTCGCGGGACTCTCCCCTTTGCTCGCAATTTTTAAACTTCCACAAAAAAGCCCAGTCTTTTTTATAGTCCTTAAGATCACATCTAAGTTTACGCTTTTTCCTCTCCAGTAAATCACTTTCATACTGTCTCAATTTATCTTTGATATCCACAAAACAAACGTCCAAATGAAACAAACCATGTTGAGCAGTCAACGTGGCGCATAACATATGAGCCTCTTTCTTGATTTTACTTTGTTTAATAATGTCCCATTCAATCAGGATTTTAATCCATTCCTGAGAACACCGCTGTGCTGCTGTGACTCACCTCCATTTAAATTCTTTATCCTCAGTACAATCCGGATTAAATGGTGTACTGGGGCTCTTAAAAGCATGTAAACCCCTAGATGATGTATCTAAGTCCATATATCTAAGGAGGCTCAGAATATTGAAATAATCATTAAACTCTTTAAATAGCAAGCTTTCCAACTTACTATACATATTCTGTAAGTCCAGCAGCTTGACTATTACGAACAGCAGAAAAAGGATTACCCGTTCTACGATCTCTCTCTTCAAGGAACTTCTCCCAGGTACAAAAAGATGGTTCGGTATTCCTATTCCCTCTCTCATCCAAATGAAAAACATACTACTCCATCGTACATTGGGAGCTCTCAGAAACCTCTTCCCAAAAAATACGGGGTAAATTAGATGAAGGATCTGTGGCCATAAAAACAACACCAAGCCACAAAGGAGCAAAGAAAACAAAAAAAACACAGATATAATAAACAATTAAATAAATCTAGCGCCTTGGCACATAAGCCTTCAAAGGAGTAAAAAATCCTATCAGACAAGATATTTATATAAGCATACATGTAAAACAACATTCTAATAAAACAATCAACCTATCAATTAATCACTTATTTCCATCCACAATCCTTATTTAACTCCATAAGATCCAAAGTATTGTATTTTAAAATATAGTTTCTTTATTCAATAATTTATGTTTAAAATTTGCTTCGTCCCTCAAAATGTAAATGAAACCTATTGCTTTGTAAATCTTTCACAAACTGATCTACTAAATCAAAAACCCTTTACATAAAAATATTAAATCATCTGTAAAATGAAAAATACTTCACTACATAGTTATTAAACAACATATGTCTATATAAATATTCTAACTCCAATTTAGCCATAACTATATTTGCATACTTAGATGCCCCCATCACTGTCCCCTGTTTCTGATGATAGAGCTCATTATTAAAAATAAAAAAATATTCCTCAAACAAAATACTATTAAATCTATAATAAAATTAGATTTAGGGGTGACTCCCAAAAAGTAATACAAAGACTCATTTCCATACCTGTGCTGAATATTTGTATGTAAACTGACCACATCTAAGGTTAGCCAGTACAGATCACTTTCCCAATGTATTAAAGAGATTTTTTATAAAAGGTCTTCAGTATCTCTTATATACGAAGGAATACCTTGTACCACAGGAAAACTGTGTTAAAAAACACCAATATTATGTTAAAAATATTTAGGTGCAGCTATAATAGGATGCCCCTTCATTTTATCTAAGCCCTTATGAAATATCTAAATTGCAATTAACAGGATTAAATTTCTTTTCAACATCATTTTAGTAAAATATCCCAACCTATAACCTCTTTCAAGTAGCTGTTGATATTCACAAATAGTATTATTATAACTTTCTGTATTACTTTTTTCATAAATATCCTCATTATCAAGATGTTCATAACACATTTTCACATACTGCACACAATTCATCAATACCATTTTACTGCCTTTATCTGTAAATTCAGATTATTACTTAAATCTAATAATGTTTGCCATTCATTCTTAGTCATATATATTTAACCTTATGCTTATTAAAATTACTACATAATTGTTCAACAGCAGCAGAAAAAGTTTTGAATAATACCATTTGTAAAGGGAGGTATCAATGTACTTTTGCTTTTCACACTATATAAACTGCGGTGGTGCAGTGGTAGCGTTGTCGTCTCGCAGAAAGAGGTTCTCCTGTTCAATTCTCAGCTGGAGCACCTTCTGTGTGGAGTCTGCATGTCCTCCCCACAATTGAGTGGCGTTCAAAAGACATGCATGAATGGTCATGCCTTTGTTGAAGGTTGGGCGTCGGGCTGGCACCTCGGCACCGTAAAAATCTACTGCCAGTCATTAGTGGACAGGAGTTCCGCTGTGGCGACCCCTAACCTGGAAAAGCTGAAAGAAGAACAAGTTTCTAACATACAGTATGCAGTATTACACACATCAATGACAGTTTAACTTTCAGAAAAGCAAGAATAAAAACTTTCATCTGAGTTAGAAGTATAAACACTAATCATATTTTTAATTGACAAAAAAAACACATACGATGTAGCTTACGTATCAATCGAAATATTTCACACTGTAGTACATAATATCTTGGCAAGACCGTAGGGATAGTCTAAAGTCCCAAATTTAAAATGGGCACAGCTTTATCTGATAAACCAACTACAGAAATGTTAATTACTGCATTATCACCATGTACTAACAAGTTATTGCCATCTTCCTTTCCTTGCGTTCTGTTTAGAATGTCCATGCATTCTGTCCAATTGTTGTCCCTGTCCATTCCTTGTCCTATTATTATTATATTCAAATGCTTGTCCTTCTTGGACCCTTCTCCAAAAACCTTTCTCATGGTCAGGTGGGTCCTGTGCAACTGGTAAAGATATAAAATCTCCATCTTCATTATCCCAATCTGTAACGTAATCACTACCTTCAGAAGAAGCAACTGTAGTTGTTGTTGCTCTTTTATCACTTCAGTTCTCGTGGGACTATCCCCTTTGCCCACGATTTTTAAACTTCCACAAAAAAGCCCAGTCGTTTTTATAGTCCTTAATATCACATCTAAGTTTACTCTTTTTCCTCTCCACTAAATCACTTTCATACTGTCTCAATGTATTCATGCAGACATCAGAAAATATTTACATACTGGATCGGTCGAGGCCCAGGTTAACAACGACCACCGCTAGTACTGTTAGCCAAAAGTGTGCTGGCGGAAATTGGGCTACTGTTTTTTCTTGTGTATTCTTATTTTGTTTATTTTTTCTTGTGGAAATTGGACTATTGTTGGCCGGAGGAGGAGGGGAGGTGGAAGGCATGGCTGAAGGCAGGAAGAGAGAAGAAAGGCTAGGACTGTACTAGTGAGGGTCAGAACTTTGAATTTTGGAAGTATGACTGGTATAGGGAAAGAGCTAGCCGATATGATGGATAGAAGGAAGGTTGGTATATTGTGTGTGCAAGAGACCAGATGGAAGGGGAGTAAGGCTAGGTGTATTGGAGATGGGTTCAACTTGTTTTCTCATGGTGTGGATGGGGAGGAGAAATGGTGTAGGAGTTAGCATGAAGGAACAGTATGCTGAGTGTTTTGGAGGTGAAGAGAGTGTCGGATAGAGTGATCTTTATGAAGCTGGAAATTGATGGTGTAATGATGAATGTTGTTAGTGCATATGCTCCACAAGTTGGGTGTGTGATGGACTAGAAAGAAAAATTTTGGAATGAGTTGGATGAAGCCATGATGACAATACCCAAGGGTGAGAGAGTGGTGATTGGAGCAGATTTCAAAGGGCATGTTGATGAAGGGAACAGAGGGGATGAGGAAGTGATGGGTAGGTATGGTGTTAAAAAAAGAAACGCAGAAGGTCAGATGGTAGTGGATTTTGCGAAAAGGATGGACATGGCTGTGGTGAATACGTATTTTAACGAGGGAGGAGCATAGGGTGACATACAAGAGAGGAGGAAGATGCACACAGGTGGATTGTATCTTATGTAGCAGGGCCAGTTTGAAGACGATTGGAGACTGTAAAGTGGTGACCGAGGAAAGTATAGTTAGACAGCATAGGATGGTGGCTTGTAAAATGACATTGGTGATCAAGAAGAGGAGGAGGAGTATGAGGGCAGTACCAAGGATCAAATGGTGGAAATTGAAAAAGGGTAATTGTGAGGTGGAGTTCAGGGAAGAGTTAAGACAGGCACTGGGTGACAGTGAAGAGTTACCAAATAGCTGGGTAACTACAGCAGAGCTAGTAAGGGAGACGGCTGGAAAGGTGCTTGGTATGACATCTGGACAGAGGAAGGACGACAAGGAGACATGGTGGTGGAATGAGGAAGTACAGGAGAGTATACAGAGAAAGAGGTTGGCAAAGAAGAAGTGGGATTGTCAGAGAGATGAAGAAAGTAGACAGGAGTATAAGGAGATGAGGTGCATGGCAAAGAGAGAGGTGGCGAAGGCTAAGGATAAGGCATATGAAGAGTTGTATGAAAGGTTGGACACTAAGGAGGGAGAAAAGGACCTGTACCGATTTGCTAGACAGAGGGACCGAGCTAGGAAAGATGTGCAGCAGGTAAAGGTGATAAAGGATAATGAGGGAAACATACTTACAAGTGAGGAGAGTGTGTTGATCAGATGGAAAGAGTACGTTGAGGGGTTGATGAATGAAGAGAATTAGAGGGAGAGAAGGTTGGATGATGTGGGGAATAGTGAATCATGAAGTGCAATGGATTAGCAAGGAGGAAGTAAGGATAGCTATGAAGAGGATGAAGAATGGAAAGGCTGTTGGTTCAGATGACATACCTGTGGAAGCATGGAGGTGTTTAGGTGAAATGGCAGTGGAGTTTTTAACCAGATTGTTTAATGACATTTTGGAAAGTGAGAGGATGCTTGAGGAATGGAGAAAAAGTGTTTTGGTACCGATTTTTAAGAATATGGGTGATGTGCAGTGCTGTAGTAACTACAGAGGGATTAAATTGATCAGTCACAGCATGAAGTTATAGGAAAGAGTAGTTGAAGCTAGGTTAAGAAGGGATGTGATGATTAGTGACCAGCAGTATGGTTTCATGCCGGGAAACAGCACTACAGATGCAATGTTTGCTCTGAGAGTGTTGATGGAGAAGTACAGAGAAGGTCAGAAGGAGTTGCATTGTGTCTCTGTGAAATTAGAGAAAGCATATGACCAGGTGCCTAGAGAGGCGTTGTGGTATTATATGAGGAAGTCGAGCGTGTCAGAGAATTATGTAATGGTAGTACAAGATATGTATGAGGGTAGTGTGACAGCGGTGAGGTCTGCAGTGGGAGTGACGGATGCATTTAAGGTGGAGGTGGGATTACATCAAGGATCAGCTCTGAGCCCTTTCTTATTTGCAATAGTGATGGACAGGTTGACAGATGAGATCAGACAGGAGTCCCCATGGACTATGATGTTTGCAGATGACGTTGTGATCTGTAGTGAGAGTAGGGAACAGGTGGAGGAGACCCTGGAGAGATGGAGATATGCTCTAGAGGGAAGAGGAATGAAGGTCAGCAGGACTAAGACAGAATATATGTGTGTGAATGAGAGGGAGGATAGAGGAATGGTGAGGATACAAGGAGTAGAGGTGGCGAAGGTGGATGAGTTTAAATACTTGGGATCAATAGTTCAGAGTAATGGTGAGTTTGGAAGAGAGGTGAAGAAGAGAGTACAGGCAGGATGGAGTGGGTGGAGAAAAGTGTCTGGAGTGATTTGTGACAGACGAGTACCAGTAAGAGTGAAAGGGAAGGTCTACAAGAGGGTAGTGAGACTAGCTATGTTTTATGGGTTGGAAACAGTGGCATTGACAAAAAGGCAGGAGTTAGAGCTGGATGTGGCAGAGTTAAAGATGTTAAGATTTGCACTGGGTGTGACGAGGTTGGACAGGATTAGGAATAAGTATATTAGAGGGTCAGCCCAAGTTGGAAGTTTTGGAGACAAAGCAAGAGATGCAAGATTACATTGGTTTGGACATGTGCTGAGGAGGGATGCTGAGTATATTGGGAAAAGGATGCTAAGGATGAAGCTACCAGGTAACAGGAAAAGAGGAAAGCCTAAGATAAGGCTTATGGATGTGGTGAGAGAAGACATGCAGGTGGTTGGTGTGACAGAGCAAGATGCAGAGGACAGGAAGAAATGGAAACAGATGATCTGCTGTGGCGACCCCTAATGGGAACAGCCGAAAGATGATGATGACTGTCTCAATTTAACTTTGATAACCACAAAAAAAAAACCTGTCCAAATGAGACAAACCATATTGAGCAGTCAAAGTGGAGCATAACATTTGAGCCTCTTCCTTGATTTTACGTTGTTTAATAATGTCCCATTCAATCAGGGTTTTAATCCATTCCTGAGAACACTGCTATGCTGCTGCGACTCACCTCCATTTAAATTCTTTATCCCCAGTACAATTCGTATTAAATGGTGTACTGGGGCTCTTAAATGCATGTAAGCCCCTAGCTGATGTATCTAATTCCACATATCTACGGTGGCTCAAAATATTGAAATAATTATTAGACTCTTTAAATAGCAAGTTTTCCAACTTACTATATGTATTCTGTAAGTCCAATGGTAGGGTAGCAGCTTGACTATTACCAACAGCAGAAAACAGATCATCTGTTGTACAATCTCTCTCTCTTCAAGGAACTTTTCCCAGGTACAAAAGGATGATTCAGTATTCCTATTCCCTCTCATCCAAATGAAAGACATACTGCTCCACCGTACATTGGGAGCTCTCAGAAACCCAAAAAATACGGCATAAATTAGACGAAGGATCTGTGGCCATAAAAACAACACCAAGCCACAAAAGAGTTTAGAAAACAAAAAAAACACAGATATAATAAACAAATAAATCTAGCGCCTTGGCACAAAAGCCGTCAAAGGAGTAAAAATCCTATCAAGCAAACCATTTTTATAAGCATGCATATAAAACAATTAACATTCCAATAAAACAATCACCCTATCAATTAATCACATATTTCCATTTGCAATCCTTATTTAACCCTTTAGGGTCCAAAGTATTGCATTTTAAAATATAAACGGTTTATTTATGCAATAATTTATGCTTAAATTTTGCTTTTTCCCCCATTTGAAGTTTAACTTGTTCTAAAATACATCCCTTTAATGCATCACTTGCATGAAAGTTCTTAAAGTGAATAGCCAGCGGATTCTCCAAACGCATATTCCTAATATCCCTAATATGCCCTTGAACCTGATTTTGAAGGCTCACTGGCTCTCACCAGTATAAAACAACTTACAGGGGCATTGCAAAACATAAATTATTCCCTCTGTATTATAATCAAATCTGGACATGGGTTTAAAACTCACATTATTCATTTTAGGAAAATGATTAACAAAAAGATGACATATTGAGCATTTACCACATCCATATGTACCAATGTTACTTTCAACATGCACATTAATATTAGGTGTAGGTAAATCAAATCTGTTATGTACTACAAAACCAGCTATACTTCTACCTTTTCTATAAGAGACATAGGGGACTCTGTTAATCTTATTATACAGCTGTCTATACCTTAACAGCATAGGCCAATAGTATCTTAACGCTTCCACTATTTGTTCACTAAGTATGTTATATGTAGTGACAAAATAAATGTCATTTCTCACTACATCAATTTCATAACCCCTATTCTTGTCACCGATATGATGATACGCCAGATTAGTTCTACTATTATCTTTATGAACATTTTTTATTCTTATCAACAGAATTAAAATTCTCACCTAACATATTAATACTATGTTGTCTATCCAAAATAACTCTTTTCAAAGCATTTCTAACTTCTTTATTATAACATCTTCTAACAAACATCTTAAAAGTTTCATCCACTTCCTCAAAAAAATTTCTTTCTTAGTTACACAACCTACCTAACCTAAGAAATTCGCTATACGGTAGTGCTGTTATTGAATGACTTGGATGACAATTACAGCCATGTAAAAATATATTACTTCCTGTAGATTTTCTATAGAGGTTATAATTGGGGGGGGGCACCTGCTATACCTCATTGCATGGTGAGCCCGCAAAACTTCCCTAGGATATTGGGCATGAGAGTTTTTTGATAGCTAATGGGATCTGAAAAGACCATTGAAGGAGTACTCCTTAGAAAATTGAATCTGACACTAGTGAAGGGCTCTGCAGAGGCCACTCATGAGCAGGATCTTCCTCCAGAATGTTGTAATTTCCCTCTTTAACCAGACATACTGTTGAAGCACAGACTGTGTTATGCAGGAGCTAGTGTGAGGCAGGTTTTTCTCCCTATCTGAATTTGCATTATCAGACTACCTATCAATTGTTTAATTTAATTCTCAAATCCCCAGTGATCATTTCTGTTACCATGTTACTATGTATATAATCGTATGTTTCCTGTACATAATTTATGTACTTATCCCAGTGGACACTTGTCGTTATATATTTTTTTAAATTTTGGAATTAAGTTTATTACATAATTCTAAATCTAATGTTTGTACATTGAGTCTTGTACCACCTCACTTACCTGATTAACAAACAAATAAGTAAATAAATAAGGACACCAGGAAAGGGATTCAGAAGTCTCTGGGATCCTTGCTTCTGAAACAGACAGGAATAGGTTGACATCCTATCCCTGTAGTTCCCCAAAATGTCCTGTCTTGCAGATAGGAAGTCAGGTACTTTGGCTTAACCTCTGGCATTTTTTTATTCTACCCTAAAATAGCTTAGTCTCTGACTTTTCCTTCTTCTTCTTCCCCCCAAAAGAAGTTTAACCACTATTTGGGGAAGAAGCTTGAGGAGCCTTGTGCCAGCCCTCCTATGAAACGTATTCTTAAGGTCACCATCTGTGTGTCATGGAAGCCCCCATGTTCTAGTCCTTCTGCTTCCCAAAAAGCTGATGCCTCTCTTTCTGAGGTATATCTTTTCATGAGTACAACTCCCAGAAACCACAGTGCTTATCCAACTGTTTTGCAGTTCAGAGCTTAAGACAAGGTGGGCAAGAGCATATTTTCTTCAGCTACTCCGAGCCTTAGTATCCTTAACTGTCTGTCTCACCTCATTTAGTTCAGTTTCTTCCTTGTAGGCCATGTGCTAGAGAAACTGGATGAGCTCTATAGTTCTAAGAATATGGAGTCTTTTATAAAGACCAGTAAGACTGCTTCTTCCATAGGTTTTCATCTATCCCAATGTGTTTTTTATTATTCTTATGCTGTAGTCCGGACAACAGCATCTGGTTCTGTCTGTACTGGATAGCTTAACTCAGACTCTCCTCATTCAAAGAGTAGTTCATTTATGGTATTCGGAATGCCTGTTTCCCCTGGAGGGGGGGAAGTTGTCTTTAGGCAGGCTTCTTAGAATACCATAAAAAAACCTAGACAGGGCTTTAGTTAGTGTGGAAATTCTTAATGATATCCCTCAAATTCCTTCATGTTTCCTTTTAGACCATACTCGTACCCAATAGAGGAGGAGATGGAGAGGGAGAAGAAGCCATTTTGCAGATAAAGGTTAGCCATCATCAGTCTTGTTCCCTGTACTTTTCCTTTTAAATGGTCTTAAGAAGCAGGCTTTGCAGAAGTGTCTGCAGCAGTCTGCCTCCCACCCCCATGATTGTATGATCTAATGCATGTTTCTAACCTCACAACCTCATGGAAGGCAGAACTGCAGATCAGTATTTAATTTGCCAGACAGTTTATTAAGGGAGTTTATACGTCCTTGCCCACCTTTAAGGAACCCTTCTTGAGTCTCAACGTCCATGCAGACATATGACCTTCCTTCATTCAGACTCTCTGGTTCAGCACACTAGAAGGTCATCTTTTCAAATATATTGTTTTAGGGGGTTATTACTTGCATCCATGGCAGTGTAAATATTGGATCTAGGTGATTTGGTCACATTGGCTAATTTTGATGAAAAACCCTGACCCCATGTAAAAATGGGAAAAGGGTTGATGATGATGATGACTTTTATGTCCACAAAAGTCTAAAGCTACATGAATTATTGGTGAGGAACCCTTGTTAGGTTATTCACAAGGATTCTGTGGGTGTTCCTTTGGGACCAATGCATGTTACATTATGAAGATAAGAAAGATCTGGTCTTCAATTTAGCCGCATTGTTATTTAGTTGCAAGTGCTGTGAGACTATTGCTGGTGTGTGATTGCGCTGGATTTTGTATTGGATTTCTTCATTTAAGTTTTGGATACTTCCATTATTTTTTGCAAATACATTTGACAATACTCAACACTCTGGGATTGTAGATAAACTGTCCCAGCTAAATGTTAATCCCTGTGTTACTTTTTGGATAACAAATTGGCTCACAAATAGAACTCTGAAAATCGGGGAGAACTGATATAGCTCCTCCAAAAGACTTGTCAGTAGCGGTGTACCCTAGGGTTCAGTCCTTGGGCCACTTCTCTTTGCAATTTACTTATCAAGGGTCAAAGCTACTGTTAAGGGTTTATGGCAGACCAAGTGTACAGATGACTTTAAACCTGGTGTCATCATAAATTCCTCAGAGGATGCTAAGATCATCAGAGAGCTTTTTTCAAACTAGTATCTGGTATCAAAACCATGGACAAAAAAATAAATGGAAAGAAATGTATAATATCTTGGCAAGTGAGAAGTCCATTGTAACTATCACATTGACAGCACACCCCTGAAAATTGATCCAGTAGTTTGGGACCTGGGAACCTATGTAGACAATGAATTGTCATTTGATCACCACAAATCCACTATTGTAAGAAAGTCTTTTTTCATTGCACAGCTTATTACTAAAGTTATGGCATCTAGTCCAAGGATGTGATCCTATTACTGTATTCTGCACTCATTAGGCCAATCATTAAATATAATACCTCTTTTGGTATATACTTCTCCAAACATTTAACACAACCTGAATGCCCTCAAAACCTTCTTGTTAAGTAAATCAAGAGCCTAAATCATAAAAATTATGCAGACTATCTTAAAGCCTTGTCTCTCTTCTCTTCTGTGTTATACAGCCTGCTGAGGTCAGTCTCTGGTTTGCGTACAGATCATCAGCAGCCCCTATCTTGTTGGACCTAATACACATTCGCAATTCCAATGGGGCATAAACATTCCCTCAAGACAATCTCATTCACTTTTGCAATATAGATAGAACATGTTGGAAGGATAGATATGTATCACAGAAAATACCACTTCTTTGGAATCGTCTTTCTCTGCACATAAAGCAAAGTACGTTACACAATTCAAATGTAATCTGGACAAATGCATGACTATCTGCAAATTCACCCCTGATTTAGCACCCTTGTCCCTCATGGAAAGGGGCTACTTGCAAATGTACAGCTTATCTCTGGGTTGTTTGTACTTAAAATATAAGGGTTAAAACCATCATGAAAATGTATGGCTAGGCAGAATCCAATTAAGAGAGATCCCTTCATTCTTTATTTAAAGACGGTTCAAATTGTATCTCAGAAAGAAAAGCAAGTTCAGGAAGATGGACATTTTAATCTCATTTGCTCTGGGTAATAGAAGCTTGGCTGTGGCTATGCAAACTGTATCCAGTGGATTACTAACTGCATACATTTTTTTCTTGCCAAGAAGCTAATTGCCTCTTGACTAGTGGATTTAGGGGCCTCTCCACCATAAATGTAGCTTATTCCAGTGCCTTCTTCTAAAATGTATGCATTGTGGGCATTTTTGTCATGTCCATTTGGTCAAGGATTCACACCTTTACTAAGCATTGCAGTTTTTTAACTGTTTTGGTTCTGTCTACTTAAGAGGGATTTTTAGTACTGTGTGGAATTCCTTTAAACCATCACCTTCTGGAAGTGGTACTGATTGTGAGAGGTCTTTCTGCAGAAGGTACTTTTACCTTTCTACCATCCCTCTGTGTTTGAATGTCTTATCCACCTGTTGCTTGGATGGATCTCCAATTAAATTTTGGAAATGTATAATTTCAATTTTCTTAGTCTCACCTCATACATATGTACTACCTCACTCAGATTTACTGACAGTTGAACTGTTAAGCCTAATGCTGGAGGTACCCGCCCAGAGCCATACTGTTATGTGACAATATTAGCTAGAGAATGCAGGAATCGGTACCAAGAATATTCTTGAGGAAATCTCAACCATTACCCACAGCAAAGGGCCCTCTCAAAGATTATTTGTTAGGGCAAGTTATCACATATCTGATATTTCTGACAGTATTAGATGGTGAAGCCCATCACGCCATCACATTCCTTTGGTTTCTGCATCTTTTGTTTTTGAAATTCTTTTAGGACCCTTCTTTCTTCACTTGATCGTACTTCCTTGTTTGAACACATCTACTAGTTGAATTTTGCAAGTGGCTTTTCACTTCTTTTTTGAATAGTGAACAGAATATTTATATAGTAGTCTTGGTTCTTCCCCATTCTTTTTGCCCACCCCCTTCTTTTATTATCTTATCATGTATCCAAAACAGGATGCATTCGAAATTATGACATACCGAAATACTGGACACAGAAACCTTGACCACAAAAAGTCAAAACTCATAAGGTCAGCTCTATTTGCTACTGAATTTTTAGTGCTAACAGTGCCAGTAATCATGTTGTATGAAGTTGCAGTACAGTGGGGACTTTTTCTTTTTGTTCTTTCCCCACTCTAGTTCGATTTCAGAGTTGGTATATATATTAGTAGCAGGGTATGGGGGGAGGCGTACCCCCTGCATAGAATTTTTTTTGGGTGTTTTCTGATGTTCATGTTTTGACCTTTTGCAGGCGATGTTTTCAGTGTGCAATGTTTTGATATGTTGGAATTTTGAATGTATTCCATTCCAAGTATGTGACTTCTATCATGACTAAATTGGTTATTCTCCTCTGACTGGACCTTTGTTTTTCTAATTGCCTTTCATTCTTCCTTCTGCTTTATTTTATTGTTTTGTGGTCATCTGTCTTGTGTTTCCTTAAATTATTAAGCATTTTATGTTTTCTGTTATGTTCAATGACATTTGAAATCCGCATATTTTTCTTTCCTTTTGATGTGCTTATTTTTTCCAAGGTTTGTTATATATTTAGTGGCAGTTTGGATGTGGTTCCATCGCTCTTCCACACAGCTTCACATCTCTTGCCAGAACATTTCTGAAGCACCATCCACTTTTGCCAGAGTTAGCCCTCTTAAACCCCAGAATGCTTATTTTTTATTGTTCATACTTAAACTTATTGTTAATTATTTGCTGAATGGTTTTCAGCAATAGGTGCACATTTCCATCTCTAAAATTTTCACTAAACACATAACATTTTTGAGAAATATTCTAGTACTAGCTATATGAGACCTGATATTTGTAAAGCATCTAAAGCAATGTTGCTGTTGGATGAGGGTGAAGTTAAGGTGCTCCAGTTATCTTCTGACATTTTAAACTCTGCAGTAAGGAGTGCAGCACATTTTCTGACACCGCAGGGTTACTATGTGTCATTCTTTATATATTCTTCCATTGAGAGGGGTTCTTTGTATTACACTTGTATGGATTGTTCTGCCATTTCTCATATCCAGTGAAACCCGCAGTGTTTTTATTTTTCCTTCTTTACTTATTTGTTTTGTTGATTTAGTCCTTGTTTTGTATAGGAAGATGTACTTCTTGTTTTAGTTTCATGCCTCTCCTTATAAAATGGATATCATGGTGTGTTTACATTGCAGTTGTGGATCTTTCAGTACCATATTTCTGTTACTGTGTCAAGGTCAGACACGTAACCTTGAAGGTCTTCTGCAGTATGTGGTATGTGGGCTTTCTTTTTGAGGATACTGTCTCAGCACATTTCTTGCATTCAGTAGCACCAACATTCGGGGAATCCATTTCTCCTGCTGGCATGTACCATAACATATAAATGTGGTCTGGTAGAGGTGAGAGGATCCATCTAGCCCAAGCCTGGTCTGGTAGAGGCGAGAGGATCCATCTAGCCCAAGGTCTCCCCCCCCTTTTTTTTTTTTGCTACTTACACAGTATGGATTTTGATTTCATTATTTCAAGGTTTGACAGTAAAATTCCCATTTTCAGTGTGGAAAAACTTGAGGACCTGCAAAATGTTCCTGTAGTTATTTGCTCAAAGCCCAGAGTCCATAGTGATGCTCTATCTGCTACCTGAGAGAGGAGTAAAATGTGTGGATGTGCCACCAGTGCAGGTGTTTCAACCTGGCTACCCAGCAAAGGGGGTCCAAGAAACTTGAGGCCTACTTCAGTGGTTACATAGTGGCAACTCTGGAAGGATATCAGTATATAGACTGAAACCTGGGTCCATCAGATGATTCCAAATAGGATTTACAAAAGGAAATAGTAGGAGAACAAGGCCAGGCACTGATAAAAGTCTCTTTCATCTGTATCTGAAGTTTCTGCAGCCTGTAGAGAGTACCCCAACCCTGCAAGGCTACAGTGCCTTCCATACCTTTAGATCACAAAATGAACATGTGAAAACCAAACGAGGCAGTGTTTCAAACTGTATTAGAGATAAATTCGCCTCACATCTAGTTAGAATGGACAACTCCATGGAGTTACTCCAGGTCCAGGTAAGACCCCCATTCAAGTCCTACCCAGTTATAGATCCCCCTGCATGGGTCATGACACCCACAAAGCCTACTTAACCAAACTGAAGACGATCTAAATTTTACCGAGCACACTGGTTATGGAGGATTTCAATTATCTCACCATCAGCTGGGAAACCTACTCTAGCCCATACTCGCTAGCACAAAAGTTCTTTGACTTTGTGAATTCAAATGCCCTGGAGAAAATTGTCCATACCCCAACAAGAGGAACAAACATTCTAGATCTGTTCTTAACCAACATATCAAACAGGTGCACTGCTGCAACTGTTGGACCCTCATTAATCAGTCACCTTCAAACTGATACTAACACCAGAACTCAAAAGGGTGAAATCAGACTAAAAAACTTCACCAAAGCAAACTACCCTCCTAGGTGAAAGTATAAATGCATTTCAAGCCCTACCCCAAGCTGAAAGTGTTAACTACCCCGAAGCTTGCACTAAAGCCCTGTGCAATCTCTTGCATAAGTTTATAAACTTGGCTGTACCAGATAGAATCAAACCCAGAGCCCCAAGTTAAATCAAGCTGCCATGATGGACTTCCAGCATCCACAAACTCTACAATAAATGCAAAAGGTTGCTGTCCAAGAAAACAAAGATAAGGACCCAACAATGGAAAAGCACCCTCATCAGTCTTAAGAGGCAGATAAGACAACTTGTCAAATCCTGCAAGAGCTCCTTTGACAGAAACCTAACAAGTACTGCCAAAGATATCCATAAGGCCTTTTACAACTATGTACGTAACCTAAAGGGTAGGACCCAAGCATATACATAACTGGTGGCCAGTGGTATCACACATACTGACCCCACAGAGATAGCGAACCTGCTAGCGTTAGGTTTGGTGAAAATTTCACTCCCTTATCCCCTCCTAACTTACAACAATCCCTCCGCCAAACCCCGCCCCCCACCTTACGTATCTGAAGAGCAGGTCTTCAAAGCCCTGTCCAAGGCAAAGAACATGCCTCTATGGGACCAGATGACATCAGAGACAGTCTTCTAAACAGGCTAAAACATGAACTAACATCACCACTAAGTACCCTTTTCAAATATAGCCTAACCTCAGGCTTTGTTACTACAGAATGGAGAACAGTTACTGTTATTCCCCTCCACAAAGGTGATCTAGCAACAGACCCAGGGAATTACAGACCTATAAGTCTGACTAGCCTCATCTGTAAGGCCATGGAACGTATCATTATGGATCTCGTAAATAAAGACATAGGTGACCTCCAAACCCTGGATCCTACTAAAATTCAGCTTTGTGAAGGGCAGAATCTGCCTGTTAAATGTGGTGGATTTCTTTGAAAGTGTGACCAAGGGCATTGATGAGGACAAATCTGTGCACACAACATACCTCGACTTGGCAAAGACTTTCGACACAATCCCACATTCAGGTATTACTGATAAACTTAGCAAACCGAATGTAAACTCCTTCACTGTAAGATGGGTTGCCAACTGACTCACAAACCCGGCACACACTATCAGAGTGGGTGACTCCTCATGAATGGCAGACCTGTTACCAGCATGGTGCCACAGGGTTCAGTGCTGGGCCCCCTACTGTTTGGTATATACTTCTCAGAAGTTCGGGTCAAAACTAAAGGGTTGTGGCTGACTAAGTTTGTAGACAACTGCAAACTAGATGCAATCATTGAATCCCCAAATGATGTCAGTATACTCCAGGATGGTGTCACACAGACCAATGACTGGTGTATTAGTCACGGTCTCAAAATGTATGCAAAGAAATGCATCATCATTCCCTTTGGCACAAACAATGTCCCTTCACACTATCAAATTAATAACAATACCCTAAGTACCCATGAAGTGGTAAGGGACCTGGGATCACAGGTTGAACACGACCTTAACTTTGACCACCATGTCTCTGCCATTGTAAGGAAAGCTTTCCACATAGCTCACTTGATTAATAAAGGCATCGCCTCGAGAGGAAAAGAAGTTATAACCCCCCTATACTTGGCACTTATCTGAACCATAATTGAGTATAATGCCATATTTGGTATGTACTAAGCACCTACAGCAATTAGACAGAACTCAGAGGTTTCTAGCAAAGAAGATAAAGGGCCTCCAAACGTGCCTTGCATGGACCGACTAAAATCCCTGTCACTATACTCTGTATCATATAGAATTCTTCGGAGATACTGATGCCTGGTCTACAGTGCAACCCAAGATCCAAACCTAATGAGCTTACTGCATATCTGTAAATCAAATGGGTCAAGGGCTACCCATTCCAGGGACTTAAATATGGCCTGCGACTTAAGTAGGACATGGCGGAGGGACAGATTTATCTCCCAATGACTACCATGTCTTTGGAACAGGCTACCAGTTCATGTAAAACAGAACACATCTATGACACTTTTCAAGAGAAACCTGGATGAATGGATGGGACACCGTAAATTCTTACTGGAGTTAGTGCCCACAACCCTCCTGGACATGGGCAGTCATCATTAAATGCAATCTTGGGTATTGACTACTACCTCTGCGGTATTACATTGGGTTGAAATGGCTAGGGTTAAAATGATTTCCAGGTCAATAGCCTAGTAATCTCCTATGCTCCTACGATTTGTGTGTGGGAGGCACAGTGGCATAGTGAGTAGCGTTGTTGCTTCACCACAGCACATTCTGTGGCCCATTTCTCAGCTTTGATGCCTTCTCTGTGGAGTCTGCATGTCCTCCTGTGTTCATGTGGACTTTGTGGCTACTCTGCTTTCCTCCCACATCCCAAAGACATGCAGTAGGCAGACTGGTGACTCTAAATTGCCCGTAGGTGTGTGTATGCAGTATGTGTGTGCTTGTGCATTTGTGTGTGATATGGAAGAAAGATCTGCCAATCTACTTTTTCCTTACTTGTTTGCTAAACTCTAGATAGCAGTAGTTGTTCATGGTTTTGCTGTAGAAGTCTGTTATAACTTAACAGCACTGGATGGATTTGCTTATATTCATTTTGCTTTGCATAGCAGAATTTCAAGTTGCAGGTATCTGTGAAGAAATATAAGAGTGAAAGTAGAGCCTGACAACATATTTCTCAAAATTTGTCATCCCACTGCCTTGCTTATTTTTACACTCCAGACAATACATTTTTTTTATTTTAAACTCACTATCAGAGATTTTGTATGCACATGTAGAAACAATGATAGAGTAATATAACTATATAACAAGGTAACTTTGTTTAGTGTGATGTGTCACTGTAAAAAATAAATCTTACTTTTGCAAACAACTTGATTTTACTGGAGCACTTAATGAGAAGGCTGACATTTAAGATTGTTTTCTAGTTTTCCAATTTGAAAATTAAACCCCTAATAGCATGTTGTTTCATAGCCTAATGCTTAGCATTTTCTGAAGTGTGTGGGTGAGTTATGGTGATTTTTATGATGCTTTACCTCTAGAAATAAATCAAAATAATGCACTAAGAATGAAGTTTCTAATATGACACAAAGTGAACATTTTTTGTTAAAACAGTTTAGGTGTAAGCACAATGATTCATTTAAATGATGTCTTATTGCCTCAGATGTTAACAGTGCTGAAGCCTTTGTTCTCTCAAATAATAGCCAGAAGCATCCTAGTTCTCTTTGAAATGCTGTGTAGGGTAGAAAGGTGTTTGTATGCTAAACTGGACTTTGAAAACTCTCTTGAAATCTGTCTGAAGATGTATTCTGCTTTGCTGTTGGATTTGAGTAAATAATCTAATTAACAATAGTGAACTTTGCCTCCCTCTTCCATCAAAGTTATTCTTTTTGACAGCAAAGCTGATTGTGATTTTGGAAATGCTGAGAAGATGATACCCTCATGTGAGGACCTAAAATTTATTGTTTTGCTATGTACAACTTTGTGTTTACTATATAGACAGGATGGATTGATTAACTTTTGATGTTCAGTCTGCATAAAACATCTGGTTAAATTGTTTAATGTGCCAATTATCTCATTCACCATTTCTAATGGGCAATATTACATGTTCATTGCATGTATCATTTTGTCTTCTAGTCCTCAACATTACACTGAGGATCACTTCAATAATTTAAGGAATAATTATTATTTTATAGAAAAAATAAAGCTTAACAATTTCTTTATTTCCTAATATTAGTCTTTCATAATTAAACAAAGAAGCACATATATTATCTTTATTTTATCTTGTATAGTATACTCTTCTACCACATGAAAAATATCCTCTTTCTTGCACATTTTATTTTTTTCCTACCATTTTCAGTCATTGATTTTCAAATCAGATCTCAAATTTACAGCACTTGTAACCTATGCATAGTTCTCTAGAGAGCATCTGTTATAAATATGTACTGTTCTTATTATTATTCTTAGGAAACTATGTGTTTGAATTTGATGAAGATCATTTGTATCTAAAAAGATCACAATATTGTAGTTCTTAGGATATCTTGTATAATTATTAATCAAAATAACATTCTTCAGATATTTTTTTCAAATGTGTATAAGCAAATAGTTCATTATTGCCTCTGTTTTAACTAATAAATGGGTTCTTCCTAATTCCTTCTTTCTACCAGCTTGCTAACCTGGAATATACCCATTAGCTATACACAAATCCTGCCTGGATACAGTATCAAGTAATAGACATTCATTTGTATTTATCACTATATCTTTAGATTTCTTTGTATGTTTTCTCTTAAATATTCCCCCATAGTCAGCAGAAGAACTGATTCTAATGTTGAAGTCACCACATACCAAGAAAACTTTCTGTAGGCCTTAGAAATTAGTCTGTCCATCTAATTCAGTCTTGCTTTGCCGGGAAATAGTCCTTTAAGATAGTATGTACCAATCAAACTGTGACCAATAAACTCCTTTTCATTTTAATCTTGTAAGCAGATTTTTAGCTTTAATCATTTGATTGGGTTCAGTCTTAATACTGATCTTGACCAGGACTCCTCGGCCAGAACTTGTTTACCCCATTTTTCTATCTTTGTTTTCCTACATTTTGCAACTTTTATAGTCCTAGAATGTTCCACGTCTTCTGGAATATCATAACATTGCAATTCAGATATTCACAACATTCTGAATTACACCATTTTTTAAACCTTCAGTATTCCAAGGGACTAATTTTACCCTTCTAGTCACCAACTATCCTGTGCATTTCCTGTAATCACATACCTATCTATCCAGTAAACAGCTAGATCACCCAGGGCCAATTAAGCTTTTTGAATGCAAGCAAATAGCCATGGAGCAATATCCACCTGGCTATTGCAGTGCACTCTCTGTACCAGTCTAATAGACTGCACTTCCAATTTTTGTTTAGAAACTGCATCCTTCAGGTAGTGGTTTTTTTTCAGTTTATTGGGATCTCAAATTCTATTTTAGGCCAATTAATGATGGAGCACACTTTTATTTTCTGCAGCTCATCTTTTCTAGCCATTCACTGATTCCTGTTTTCTTTCTTTTTTAATCTTTAACCTTTTCTCTCATTTTTAACCTTTAACCTTATACTAACCTTCTAATCTCTTGATGTCATTTTGTATTCCTTTTTTCATTCAGTCCAATCATATAAATGGAAATTATCCTTATTGATATAAGCCATGTCTCTTGCATTTCTAGATGCAAATCTTAATTCAGGTTTGTTATCTTTTTCTCATGTCATTCTGAAATTAGACATTTCTCTCATATTCTAGTACCAAGAATGACCCTGGTCAAATTCTCAAAAAGAAAATGCTTTCCAGCCCTTTTAAATTCTGTACCACTGCCTTATTTTCTTCTTTAAATGATGAATCATTACCAGATCTTTCAACTTTCCCTTAGTGAGTTCTTGCCATATTCAAATCTGGGGTATCCACATGTGGATTTTTCCTCTTTTGTTCTTTACTTTATCTGTCCGTAAAATATTAATTTCATTCCCTTACCATATTTCCATTATATTTATATCTACTGTTGTCTTTCTTTATCATTCTTCCCCCATTCTCCTCAATTAATTATAACTCTCTGTATGTCTGTTTTCCTGTGTCCACTTTTCTTTCTGTTTTACGTCTTTCTTTTCCCTGTAGATGCGATTCATCTTCTAATATGTTCCTCCTTTTTGTTATTTTTCACCTTATCCTCATAGTAGTCCCTTCCAATTCTTTCTTCACTGAGATTAGAATACAATATATAATCTAGCCATGCACTTCCTACTCTCCTTTCGATAGTTTATGTTTTCATATCTATTATCATTTAACTTGCATTGTCAGTATCTCTTCTTTTAAGTAGTAAATCTCCACTTCAATTTGCTGTTGATATAGCTGCTTATGTAGTTAAATACCCATTTTCCACCTATGCAAATGATGATAATTGTGCCCTGCCCTTTGCATTTTGTTACTTGGATTGCCTATGCCTGATTCACAGCATGACCAGCCTGTGTATGGGTAAACCCAGTCCAGTGATTTTTTTATGCATCTTCTTAACTGTTGTATAGTTATGCTGTAAAGCTTATCTTGTAAAGCTATGTTATAGGTCCCCTTACAGATGCAAGTTTTCATTAGCTGTGGCAGCCCCAGTGTTATTTAGTAGCTTACACTGCCTAAGCAAGAACATCTATCCATGTTCAAATCTAATGTGGGCACAACATCTCTGCATGACATTTAAAGGGTTCCTATTAGAACAATGAAAACGCATTTTGTCAAATGCATTTTCGTCGACACATAAAGAGCGAACAGGCAAAACAACGAAGTGGCTGTTCAGCAAATTCTTTCCCTGGGAAGGAAGTCACTTGATCACTTCATTGCTTTGCCGTGTTCTGCACTGTAGTGTGGTCCCTTGTCTGGTATAGCTCCCATGCCTGAATGTGCAACAGTTACTGACCTTAGGGTTCGGGTGCGGGTTAAGGTAAGTGCATATGTATGAAAGTATTTACTGTTTTTTTTTTTTTTTTTGCATTAGATGTATGGTTGAGTTACGTGTGTATGTGTTTTCAGCTGTTTATTTTGTTTGGGGGGGGGTAGAATTAGGGTTAAGGTAAGTGCATATGTGTTTAGAACTGTTTACGTAAATGTGCAAGAGTTACTGACCTTAGGGTTAGGGTGTGTGTTAAGGTAAGTGCATGTGTTTTAAAATGTTTACTTTTTTTTTTCATTAGATGTATGGTTGGGTTATGTGCATATGTGTATTCAGTTGTTCACTGTTTTTTTTTTGGGGGGGGTACAATTACGGTTAGGGTACGTGTATATGTGTTTGGAAGTGTTTAATGTTTTTTTTTTTTTTTTTTGGTTGGAACAGTGATTTCTTTCCCTAGGAAAGAAATCGCTGTTCTGTGGTTTCGACATTTTCAACTTTCGCTGAAAATGTGTCGATGAAACATTGTTCGCTGTTTTCAGCATTCGATGTTTCATATAAACCCCATTTAAAGGTTTCTGAATCATTCTGCCATTTTTTTTTTGCTTCATTAACATACATCTTGCTTTATTATACAATCATTAGTATATAAAACAACCAGCCAAGTTTTTACAGATGACCACATTATTCTGAATCATACACATTCTACGCAAATTCACTTAGCAGAAAGAGGTGAATTTGTATGAATCCCCCCTAATGAATGTATATGTTCACTCACGTGCATGTATGACAGACTAAAAAAAAGCAATGTAATCAATAGGATATTTTTCCTTTATAATTACTTATTTTTTCTATTATTTATGCAGTTTTGGACAGTCTTTTCTAGTCTAGAGCTAACTACTCTATTATTAAGGTTCAGCTTCTGGCCATTTTGTATATACATGTGGATAAAGACCATAAGCCAGTTGCTTCTTTAAGAATGTCTACGGCCTTTTTGAATGGTACCTTCTTTCTCAGACCTACTGTGAGGGACCTGATCCTACCTTGGGACTTGGTTCTTCTTCTTCAAGCCTTGACTAAGGCCCCCTTAGAACTTACTGCTGCTGTGGTTTTTAAAGTTTGTGTCATAGAACATGATTTTCTTAATTTCAGAAACATCTGCTAGATGTGTTTCCAAGTGTCATACCTTATCCTGTATCCCACATTACCTTTGTTTTTTCACAAAGACCGGGTTTCATTGTGGACCAGTCCTTCCTTTTTTGCCTAAGGTGGAATCTGATTCCATTCTAAGCCAATCAATTTAACGGTCAGTTTTCTTCCCATATTTCAGTAATAAGGGTGAATGAATGCTTCATTGCCTGGACTTTCATCATCAATTGATATTTTATTTGAACAGGACTAAACATGTCAGAAAATAAGGCCAGCTTTTTGTGCCTTTCTCTAGAGCCAAGCTTGGGAAACCATATCAAATGTTTCCAAGGTCTCCTTGTCCAGAAATTTCTGGTTGCATTTCTTTTGCTTATACCTCAAAGGGTTTATCCCTACCTGTCAAACGAAAAGCCCATTCTACTAGGGTATTGTCAACTTCAACAGCACTCTGGTCGCACCTCCTTACATATTTGTGCAGCAGCTACCTGGTAAAACACTCATACCTTTGTGTCTTATTACAAACTTGATATTCAATCTAGATTTAGTACTTCTTTTGGCTCCACCATTTTGTGGAATATTCTCTCCTGAAAAACCACCCAGTTCATCTTGCTAGGGACTGTCACACAGGTTAAAGAATAAGGAAAAGATGACCTTGTTTACAAAAGTTATGTACTTACTGTAATGCTAGATCCTTGTTGTCTTCTTCTTTCCATCTCAACTATCCTTCCATCCATCCCCCTTCCAAATTGCCACTGGCATTTTATTGCTCTTGGTGGACATTGCAGGCTATTCTGAAGTATTTTGTTGAGAACCTTTGGTCTTGGCCTCATTTTCCTTTAGAGGGCACATTAAGCAGAGGTCAGGTATGACAAGGCAAACTTGATTTGAGAAGATTTAGTCATGCAGATCATTAATGTGAGAGGAGTCATAGCTTCAGAGCAAAAGATTCTAAAGTGCCAGCAATTGATTTGATCAGATCTGATAACCCAAAGGTTGAGATGAATGGAAGAAGAAAACAACATGGGTCTAGCATTATGGTACATACATAACTTTCATTTCTGTAACCCCAAAGCAGATCATGCAATGATTTCCCTATCCAAATCTGTTTTGCTAGACAAACTACTAATGTTAATCCCATTCCCTCTGACAAGGATAGGAAAGCTTTTGACAAATTTGGAAAGAAAGCTTATTCTTTTGCTAATTTAACATTCAGAATTTGAAAATGTCAGGCTCACATGTTAAAATTTTTACTTCTGTCTTTTGAGAACATGAAAAAGCTAACTGGTAATCTTCCCTTTTCTGAAGTGAAAACTTCTTTGCGTATTTGCTTCTAATGTAACTAAACATGCTTTTAAGTGTTCTTATGACATGACTGATACTGTTTCCATGATTGCTGCTTCTGAGTAAGTCATGAGAAGTTTTGCTTGGGTATGTTTACAGAAATCTTCCTAAAGATGTTAAAAATGAAATTTTACATTCCCTCCTGGACAAAGGCATTTTGTTTGTCCCTTCTGCAGTTGAGGTTCTTAAGAAATTTGATGAGGGAAATGTTGATTCAAGGGGTGATCCAAATCTTCCAACTTTCCTTTAATTCTACCTCAGCTCCCCCTTTCAAAAATAGTTCAAGCAGCAAGGTGTCAACAAATGGGATTATAAAAAGCAGTGGAGAGCAATACAAGTCATACTGTACACAGCAATGCATTTCACCTATTTTCAACAGTATCACATAGACTAGAATCCCTTCTTTGAAAAACGCAATGTCTTAGGGTACAGAGGACACGTGTTACAGATATATTTCAGCATTTTTCTAAGAACTGACCATAGATCCATCTCTTCCCTAATAACCACAATGCCTAAAAGTATTGTGGGCATTTGTGGCAGACTAAAGTACAAGCCATTCTGTCCATAGTAATATGTTTCAGATTGTTTTCAAAAGAGAAACAAAGGATGCATCCCCCACCCCTGATAAGTGCAATGTAGTTTGCTACAACAGATGTGTGGTAGACCAAAGTGGAAGCCAAGCTGACAATAGTAATGTATTTTATATAATTTCTAACAGCAACACATTATGCATACTTCCCCAATAAATAACCACAATGCATTAGATTACTGTGGACATGTGTGATGAACCATACATACTTCAAGTCATATGGTTTACAGCTTTTTTTCCAGATATAAGAACAATAGAAGCCCCCTAGATGCTCACAGTAAGTGTGGGCCAAGCAGGTATGAAAGACTGCAGGTCATACTGCTAAAAGTAATGTATTTTAGCTTGTTTTCACGAATAACATATAGGCCACAGTCCCTTCCCCAATCCCATAATATAAGCTGTATTGGCTGCAGTAGTATATTTAAGCTGATTGCTAACACATTCCGTGATGTAGTAGGTTTACATGTTCCAAACGTTGCATTTCTTAGAACAGCAGGACACCATAATGAAAAACTATATCAGAAAAAAAATTAAGAGATGATTGATATCCCAGTGCCAGCAAATCAGAATGACAACTATGTCTTCTTAGGTTAGTAGATGTAAACATAACTCTTATATTGCAGCATAACTTTCAACTGCTGTCCATGAGATTTGAGACCTCAGGAAAAAAATCAGAAGTGCTCTTTTTATCTCCTGCAGTTTGGCTTGGAAGATGCTTATGTTTTTTTCCCTAGCCAACCTGTTACAATCAGTAAAGATATTTTCTTTGTATAAAATCAGCACATATAAGTAGGCTGCTATGGAAATCAAGGAGCCTTTTGTGATGCCAAACATCTAACTAAGCTACTGTGATGATCCTATACTGAAGAGGCAACTACTTATCAGGTATGCAACAGTACTGAGTTAAAATGCACACCTTATAACTGTGTCAAAAATCCTATGACCATTTTAGCTGCAGATAAATGCTTATTGCCTTCAGGTCTGAAATGCTTGGTAGTTACTAATAATATCAGGC
This sequence comes from Protopterus annectens, assembly GCF_019279795.1. Classification (NCBI taxonomy): domain Eukaryota; kingdom Metazoa; phylum Chordata; order Ceratodontiformes; family Protopteridae; genus Protopterus; species Protopterus annectens. The sequence continues at coordinate 731,147,661 of NC_056744.1, forward strand.
CCAACAGGCCCTTCCAATTAAGACAACAATCACTCTTTGCCAACAAATTATTCTGCTGCTATCTTCTGTGTTGTGTATAACTAAATAGCACTTTAGAGAGCACAACAAAGTCACACCTTTGCTAATGAGACTGTGCAATATTTACATAAAACATTGAAAAACTTGATTAGCTGGAGCAATGTGCAGCTTTAATACTGAGCTGAGGGGAAGAAGATGATTGTGCATGTAATTGATTTGCTGGCTTAAGCATTGAAATGTCAAAAGAAAACTTTATTTTGGCATAGATTGAGCCACCATAACTACAGAAAGAGAAAACAGTGGTTGGGCACCAACAACTGGTAAAGTATGCAGTGTCTTGGATCGCCGCCTGTTGATACTCCAGGCATACAGAAACAACATGGGAGGACGGACACCATAAAAGATTATTTGTACATTTTTCTTAAGGAAATTACAGAGGTGATGTCCTATCTCGCCTTCATTCTTAGCAGATTGGGTTCAGAATCTATCATCAGTTCCGACTCAGCTTTATACAAAGCTTGAGGTCTTCCACTAGCTCATGGCTGAAACCCTATCCCATGATGCACTACAAAAGCTCCCCAGATCTTTTTTTCTGCTAAACAAGATTGGATGCTTCCTACTGGCTCTAGCTAAGTGGAATTTTCTTAATTGCTTTTTTTGGACGATTGTCAGTTTTTTCTACTGTTATATTCTAGCTAGTGTTTGTTAAGCAATTTTGTGTTTGCTTTCTGTGTTTTTTGATGTTGGCTGTTGTTTTCTTCTCAAGGCCTTTTTCTTACCCTATTCCAGCTTAAAAATTATTCTTAAGCCCATTTTACTTAGAGGGCTTCCTTCCTTTTAACTATATAGACAGGCTCATTTAAGTTAGAGTGCTGTTTTGACCTTGTTTTTCCTCTTTAAATTATCAGGCTAGCTCATTTAAATTAGAGGGCTGCCTTTGCCTGTTTAAGTTAGAGGGCTTTTTTCCCTTACTAGTTTTGGGTGTGATTCTTGTTGTTTATTTAAAAAAAAAAAAGTTGTAGTACTATATAATGTCCATTACTGATGGACATACAGTTTGCATGTACTGTCTGGGAGCAGTACACCTTCAAGAGTCTTGTGCCATGTGTCACTCCTTTAGTCATAGGGTACTACTTGAGAGAAAGTATAAACTGATTCTGAGAGGCTTATTGAAGACCCCTTTTTCCAAAGCTATCAAAGAAGGTCAGAGTCCTTCAAAGTCAGGCCATTCCTCCTCTTCAAAATCAGACAAATAGAGGAAAAGGTCCTGTTCCTCAGAGGCTCAGACAGGCCATCAAAAAAGTTACAAAAACTTTCATGTTCAGTGTGAAGACTGGTAGAGAAGGGGTGAAGGCTGCCAGCCTAGTCAAATATAATTTGATACATAATTCTGGTATTTGTAAATATAAATATAAAATACAGGCTTGTTTCTTAAATGAAAGAAAACACTGTAAAATGTGAACTTCAAGATTGTAGCACCATTGCCATCCGCTGTAAGGAAAACTAAGCAAAGCATTTCAAATGTTCTTTGAAATTACAGTTATGTTCTGTATGTCCTTTGAAGTTATAATCTGGAGTCGATGAGTCTGGAGTAAGCATCCTGCCTATTGTTTTAAGGCTAAAGTTAATGACCAGAATTTACATGTGGAATGTCCTTTATTGCTCTAAGTGTAAAATAATGTAAATGTAGTTTCCGTGGCCTGGGAACCAGAAAGTGTAAACAAATTATGTAATGTTTTAGCAGAACTGCAGTTTCAATTTAAACAGTGAGAACCAAAGATTATTAAGCATTTTTGTCTTGATATCCATCTCATCAGCACTCTGCCTGTGTAAGTAAGTTATTGCAGAAGTATGTTTTCTTGTAGTAATAGGTAGGAAATTAGAAGAAAGTTAGACTGAGTGTTTTTCTGTTATATCAGAGCTTTCTTACTGTATTCTTTTAAGTTTCTGTGTGATCTCTGAACTCTCGAGTAGCACTGTGGTGTAGTGGTATTGTCTTGTGTTTTTAGTATTTATTATTAAATATTTTAAAAACCTTTTACCTGTGGCTGGTTTGTGTAGAGATAAGTAAGCTATAGAGTACATTGCATATTTATAGAGTTTATTGTACAAGGCCATTCTAATAAGCCTTAGACTGATTAGTCACACTTACCAATTGGATAATAATATTGCACAGTAATAATTGGACACCCTTTTGAGTGCCTTTGGGTAGCTGATATTATTAGCTGATGGTAGCAGTGATTACTACTGTATAGTCTGGGTAAAGGGGCACAGCTGGAGAATCTGTGTCAGCCTTTCCCAGGAGTGTTTGTGAAGTTGTATAATTACTTATCTCAAAGTTTGTGTGTATCAGCTACTTGGGCAGGGGCACAAAGCACTGGTTGGTCAGAGAGGGTACTGGAGGTTAGCTTGCCAGCTAGGCTGAGATCTGGTCCCTATAGCTGTGTCAGTGGGGAGTCTTATTGGGGACCTGGACAGCAAGGGAGCAACCAGCCCCAGACTGACTGTGATCTCTGTGTGCACTTAAGGGAAATTGTACTTTACTGTGTGTATTTGTTATCCTTTCCTCTTATATGAGACGCCCTCTCTGGTGTTAGTGGTGAGGATTGAGGTTCCTTGATTGCTGGGCCAGGGAGTGGGTGTCACATTCAGACTCATCTGTTGGGCCCTAGAAGCCTTCTACCTTGGTTCCTTTAGTTTCAGAGCCATTGGGTTTTCATGTATGGAACCGGTATCTCCAACTTTAAGGTCTTCCTTACTGCAGCCTAATAGATCTAATGCTCCCTCCACTCAATCTTCCAGGAGCCTGTCCGATGATGATGTGGATCTTTTGATGCAGAGGCAATTGAGGACACCGGCGCTCTCCAAACTCTTGTCGGGTCCAACCCAGAGGGCTTCATAACCATCCAAACCTACCCTTTCACCATCAATTCCTCCTCCTATCTGATCTCAAAGCCAGAATGTCCAGAACTGATCGTAGTGGAACCGTCGGAGCAGAGACCTATCTCAGGATCTTCGGCTATGACCATTTCTCCAATGTCCTTGTTTCTGTCCGAACTTAAGGAGTCTAGGAGCTGACACTCTCCATTCGGGTCCAGGGAAGACAGTCGGATTGGACAGTTGTCAGATCCGAATGTGCCTCTCTGGGCGTCAGCTCGGGTGAGCTCGGCTCTTACCTCAACCTTGGAGCCAATTGGTTCTGGGGATTCCCCTCTGGCTCTTTGGAGCCATGAGTCTCCTTGCACCAGGGACGGGGGACTTTTGTGATGATGAGGAGAGTAGTGTCTCCACAGACAAGTCCACTCTTGGGTCGGGACATTCTTCCCCCAAAGGCACCAGTGTCTGTCTCGATATCACTGCATCCACAGAGACATGGAGACCCTAGGCCTCAGGATGCCATATTGAGTGACCCCTCTCTTCCATAACCTCTCCAGATTACCCTTCTGAAGAGGTGCCTTGAAAGAGACTATGCAAGAGGAAACATCTAGACTCTCCAGAGGAGTCCATCACATCAGATACAGACCTGGATGATTCAAGAGAGTCCCCACGGTTGCCCTCTGAGGATGTCTCCTTTGAAGACATCCTGGAAATACTAAAACAGAGAAGAGGCTGAAAGCCCATCAACCCTTCTGAGGAGGAGTCTATATACCTGAAGGCTTTTGGATCTCACCGTTCTGCCACTTGGGTGTCTCTGCCCTTTGACGAGCTGATGCACTTAGTTAATCGAAAGGTGTGAAGGTCTCCAGACTCACTGGAACCTGTTCCTTGGAGGCCAAACAAATTCATCACCTCTCCTTCAGACAAGGAATTTCTTACCAAAGGTTTTTCCAATAGATGTTATGGTGGTGGCGGCAGCAGCAAAAAAGGATCTTTCAGAGATGTCCTTTTTTGTCCATCAGCCGAAGAAAGAGTCTCATATGATGGACAGATATGGAAAGTGCATCTTCTCTTCAGCGACTTTTGTGCTCAGATCGCTGAATTGTCAGACTCACTTTACTAGGCTTCATAGAGATCTGAAAGAGCTAGGAGATACCCTCCAAGGTCCAGCAGCTGAAGGGGTATCAGATAAGATTTTCTCTCAGCTGTCAACCTCAGTGGTCAACTCCTCCATGAGGCTCATTTCTTATGCAGCGGATATAGTGAGAAGGGCAGTGGGTTCAGGAATTGCCCTAAGGAGACATTCCTGGATGCACTTGTGTGAATTTGTGGAACCCTTTAAATCTTCCTTTGTGAATGCCCCTTTGGATGGCTCGTCTTTGTTCAGGCCAAAAGTCAAAGACACACTAACCAGATGTGAACAAGAAGGAAAGACTGTCTCTGCCATTGGAGTCCATTTTTCTCTACCTTCCAGACCTTACCCAAAGGGTCAGAAAGGAGGAAAAACATGGTTTTGAAAATCCCAGAGAGCTTTCCACAACACACGTTGTGATTCTTCCCCCAGGAGCAGAGGGGAAAGTGCTAATAGAAGACACCAACCAGGTGGCAGAGGGGGTCTGCAAAACCATGGTGACAGAGAATCCTTCCTTGGTAAGCCCTTTCAGTGCTGCTGAAAGGAGGCCCACCTGTCTATCTCTGGAGGCAGTTGGGGACCACTTATCTTTGTACCCAAAAGCCTGGCTGGCATTAACAAAAGACAAGTGGGTACAAAGTATCGTATCCAGAGGTTACTCCATACCCTTTTCCTTTCCTGTCCCAAAACAAAAAAACATCCCATACGTTTCTCCCAGTTAAAGGGATCAGGCAACTCTAGAAAAACAAAAGTTGCTAAACAAAAGAGTCATCCAAGCAGTCTCTGCAGACCAAGTAGAATCCGGTACTTACTCAAGGTTCTTTTTATTTCAAAAGAAAACGGGGGATTGGAGACCCATCCTGTATCTCAGCAAGATAAACAAATCAGTAAAAAAGTCAAAGTTCTGGATGGTAACTGCAGTCCATACTCCCTTTTGTGGGATGAGACAGTTGGATGTGCTCTGTAGACCTCCAGGATGCATACTACCATATAAAAATGGACATGCGATCCAGGAGTCATTTGCACTTTCGGCTGGGAGCCAATCACTACCAGTTTCAAAGTCTGCCCTTTGGCTTCACTACAGCCTCCAGTGTGTTCATCAAGTGTATGGCAGTAGTAGCGGCTCACTTGAGACACCTAGAATTCTGAGTGTTTCAGTACCTAGATGACTGGCTCCTAACCGCCACCACCGACCATCTACTATCCAAAGTGAGAGACACCACTTTACATCTCTGCTGTCACCTAGGAATCACAATAAACTACAAAAAATCTGCCTTGTTGCCATCTCAGCGTATCATTTTTATAGGAGCAGATTTAGATATAACAAATATGATGGCAAATCATCCATCCAAAAGGGTTCATGTCCTGCAACATCAACTCTGAAACCTTCTTTCCAAGAGAAAAGTACAAGCAAGAAAATTCTCAAAGTATTGAAAACCATGGCAGCTGCAATAACCCTGATTCCATTAGCACGTTTCCACATGAGAATACTACAGTGGCTACTCTTCACTGAGTGGTCCATGCAGGAAACACCCATGTCCCACCAAATTTTGATAATGGAATCATGCAGGAAAGATCATTGTTGGTGGCTTTACTCCACTCAAGTGATATTAGGTCATTCTTTTCTTCCTCCTCCCCAGTTATTAGCCACAGTGACCATGAACACTTCCCAGATAGAGTGATGGGGGGCATTATCTGGGAGGAACAGTTCAAGGCACTTGGCAGGACCATGAGGTCCATCTGCACATCAGTGTCCTAGAGATGAGAGCTGTGCTATTAGCATTGCAAGCATTCCAGGATTATCTTCCACTAGGAACAATTGCAGTACAGACAGGCAATATGTCAATTGTATGGTACATAAACAAACAAGGAGGAACCAGATCTTACCCCCTTTGTTGGGAGGCCCTGAGAGTATGGCACTGTGCCAACCTCCTCCCAAAGCTTTCTGATAGCAATGCATATCCTGGAGAAATCCAGCATGATTGCAGATAAACTCAGCAGAGCGATTCTGATGCCTCACAAGTGGTCCCTAAAACAGGAAGTGGCAGAAGAGATTTTCTGCAAATGGGGCCAGCCTTGCTGCGACCTTTTTGCCACTTCCATGAATGCCAAATGCAGCAGCTACTTTGCCCTGATCCCCCCTCCATGAGAGTCACCACGGGATGCACTTGTTCACACTTGGCCCTTGAGTCTCCTCTATGCCTCCCCCCCCTTTCCTTTAATACCCAAAAGTTCTTCAGAAAGTCACTTGGGAAGGAACATAATACTTTTGTAGCCCCATACTGGTCTCATCAGATCTGGTTCCTCCTCTTCTGGCCTCATCTCCAGGAGGAGCCATGGATTCTGGACCCAGTTCCGGATCTCCTGACTCATGTATCAGGGATGCTCCACCCCCTCCCTTCAAACCATCAAATGGAAAGCTTTGGCTGCTCCAGTTCCAACCATAGCCAGGCTCCCTAACCTTTCTACGTCAGTAAAGCATATCCTCATCTCGTCTCATAAAGCTTCAACAAGAAAGTTATATAGAAGCAAATGGAAAAGATTTTCTTTATGGACCTCAAGTAATCACATTGATCCCTTCTCTGCCCCAATAGCTTCTGTTCTTGAATTCCTAGCAAATCTTTTTAATGAAAGGGCAGCTGCAGCTACTGTTTGGGTCCAGTTAGCTGCCATATCTGATTTCCATTTAGGAGAGTCAGGCCCTAATGTGACGTCCCACAGACTTTGCAAAGCATTTCTTAAAGGTACTTTTTTATTAAGACCACCTATTAATGTCCGTCCACCGCCATGGGACTTGGGTTTTCTCTTATCACATTTAATTCTTCCCCCTTTCAAGCCTGCATCATTCTACAATCTCAAGTATCTGACTTGGAAAACGCTTCTTTTGATAGCTATTACTTTGGCTAGAAGAGTCTCTGAGCTGCAAGCATTATTCATAAAGCCCCCCTACTTGCTGTTCCACAAAGATAGAGTATCCGTACAAATGAATCAGTCCTTTTTACCTAAAATATGCTTAGAATTTAACTTGAATCAGTCCATAGAACTATCATTTTTCCCTAATTATGACAACAAGGCAGAATACATGGTGCACCAACTGGATGTACATTGACAGATATGTTTCTATTTACATAAGATAAAAGATTTCAGAAAATCTGACCAATTATTTGTATCTTTTCAGACTCAAAGAAAAGTGCTCCTGTGTCAAAAGTCACAGTTTCAAAATGGCTATCAGATTGTATTACCTTTGCCTACCAATCTAAAAACAAAGAACTTTCCCATAAAGTAAAGGGTCATTCTACAAGAGCCATTGAAACCTCTTCTGCCTTTCGGGTGAGACTACCTATTTGACATAATTTGTGCTGCAGCAACATGGGCAAAGCCTCATACATTTATCAGTCATTACAAAGTTGATTTGGCCTCCAGGAACAGGACCTACTTTGGGTCCGCTGTTCTGAAGAATATTCTCCCTTGAGCCACCCAAGAAAGATGGTGCTAGGGACGCTGTCCCAACCTGCTAAGAATGAAGGTGAGATGGACAACATCACAGTACATCAATGTACAGTTAATTCCATTGCTGTTTTAAAGAACATGGTTATCCAAGTATCTGTGTACCTCAACTGTCTGTTATACTCTTTGACCTACTATGATTTACCGGCTGTTATCTTGCCTTACTGTAGAGTGATATCAGGGTAGTTCAGTGCATCTGTGATTACATAACCTTAACCAAATGTTTTTTTATTGCTTATATTTGCCATTGAATGTTATGTAATTGCATTCTGAATACCACAATTTTATCGCTTGTTTGTTGGTCTGTTATGGTATATTGCCAATAGAGCTGAACAGTGTAATATTGCTATGTAATTACCTTTTGAATATCACATTCTATTGCTTGCTTGCCTGTATTTTCCCAATAGAGTTAACATTTACCCACTCTTACCTATTTATCCCCTCATCTTACTAGTTTTCTACTTCCTCTCCTCCTTTGTGCTCTCTCTCTCTCTGACTTTCCCCCCATCTATTATTTCTTTATTTATTCATTTATTGTTTTCTTTTTCTCTTTTTTTCAATAGACAGTACAGCCAGCTGTAAGCTGTCCCCCTCTACCTGTTTTACAGTGGGCTAGAATATTTATAGAATAATTACAGGACACTAAAACAAAATAAACATAACTTCAGAGGGAACCCATTGCAACTTTCCTGATGGATGCTCCTATATTGTACTTGGATATTTTGCCTGCATTTTATCTAATGTATGTTTAAACTGCATAGCTTAAGTTAATGTCTTCTAATTGTAATTTGTAAGTCAGTTGTTCCTTGTACATCACCACTGCTTGAACTCCAGCCACTATTATCACAGCTCTTTAATCTCTTTACTCTGCACCTACACTCAACCATCCTGGTCACCCTTCTTGTCTGCACGACCAGATGTTTACCCTACTGCCTCACACTATGTCATACCTAACTCAAATTCTTAATGTAGATCCAATGAAATCAGTGCCCTGCCTCTGTACACTCTCTTATCCCTGACAAACTCCTTTCTTTTTTATTCTTACATCTCTAGTAAACTCTTATTCCTCTCTTTTCATGTTATCCCTGCTTTCGTTTCTGCCTTCCACTCTAACCCCTCTCTACTAGCATACCATTCCAACTGACGTACCTGCATTTCTGATTGTTTCTCGCAGCTCAGCTTCGGCTGTTCCTGGGTCTGCCCGCTCAGTTCGCCCTCGGTAAGCTCAGGATCACTCCGCTTCCCTACCCCCATTCACACCCACCCCCACATTAATTACATTTATACTTTCCCTAACTCCTCCCCCTCCAAACCATTATCCAATCACATTCTCATATCAGTCTTTCTTTTTCCACAAAATCACAAACATCCTGCTGTAATTCCTGCAGCTCATGCCCATTATACCTAACCACACCATCTATTACACACGTCACAATGTCATCTCTAATTAAGCAGTCTGCACTTTCCTCTCACCTCACTTCCAATCCACACTATAACTGTCTATATATTTGACTTGAACTCTTTACTACTGTCATCATCTACCATCTCTTAGTATTCATTCCCTGTATTCACCATGTCTCTCATTACTACTTCTATTCCTCTCTCACTTACCCTAGTCCTGTTTTTACTACATCTAACATCATTTCACATATCTTACATACCTGCTGCCACAACATCTATGCAGGACTTATCCTTGTCTAGCTATTCTGAGATTTCTCCAACCCTTTATTCTTTTGATACACATTTATACACTTAATATAAATTACAAAAAATGATCTGTACCTACATATCTCTCATTATTCATTCAAAAAGAAAGCTATTACCCCTTACATACCCTCACTCACAATCTAACCTCTGCCAATGCGGAGGCATCCACCCAAATCCAGGGCCTAACCGTCTGACTGGCAACTCCACCAGCTTTTATAAATCACTAAATATCACAACCCTCATCTCCAAAGTGTTAGGAGCAAAATACCAGAATCTGATGTCTGGATCACTCTCAATAAGCCAGATATACTAGTCGCAAATGAAACCTGGCTGAAACCCCATATAAAAGATACTGAATTTCTACCTCCAGGCTATGCATGCCTAAGGGCTGACAGACCTCGTAAAAAAGGAGGAGGCATTGCAATAATGTATCCAAGCACCTTCTCCATTGCATCTTACTCCAACCCTAGTCCACAGTTTTCCACAGGTGAGATACTAATATTTTTAAAAATTAATAATTCTAAGAACCTCTGCATTGTAGGCGTATATATTCCCCCCAGGCAACAACATTCCTGTCCTAGAAGAAATTCTTTCCTGGCTGTCAAACAACATACAAAATTAAACTGTTATCCTGGGTGATGTAAACATCAACTGGCTAGATATCTCAAATCAATCTCAGCAATCTAACATCAACCTCTGTAACTTTACACAACTATCAACTGACATTACCAGACCTAACAGGGACAAAGATAGTGGTTCAATCCTTAACTGGATACTAGTCTCTGACCCAAACAAAATCTCAGAAGCAGGCACACTTTCTCAAAGCATCAATGACCACCTCTCTGCCTATATGTTGTGTCTTTCGGCTTTTCCCAGTTAGGGGTTGCCACAGCGGAACTCCGGTCTGCTAATGATTGGCAGTTGATTTTTACATGCTGAGTTGCCAGCCCTAATGCACAACCTTCAACGAAGGTACGCCCATTCACGCATGTCTCCACACAGAAGACGCTCCAGCTGAGAGCCAAACCAGTCAGCATCTTACTGTGAGGCGACAACGCTACCACAGCACCACCACCGCGGATCCCAGAAATACACCAATATCATCTCAGCATCATTATAAACAAGCTAGAAACCTCATCAATTTCAACCCTACAACCCTAAATGAAACCTTAAGAAATATTAACTGGAGTAGACTAAAAGTCCTTCCACATGATGAAGCAGTAGAATTTTTCAATTCTACCTTCCTCGATATCGTAAACAGACTTGCCCCATTAAGACAAAAAAGAGTTAAACCTTAATCATGCCATCTGGCTGTCCAGATCTACCAAATCAGTCATGGTTGCCAGGGACAAAGCATGGAAAAAATGGCACAGATCAAAGAATCCTTCTGACCTGTTTGCTGAATTTCCTGTTTGCACTTAATTTTAAATCGTTTTTTTCTTAAAACTTGTATATTTTCTGTCCTTGACCTAGCACTCTTGTGTGGGGTCATTTACTGCACTGTTATAACTTGATATTACTTGTGAACCTCTGCTATCTCTGTAAAAAAACAAAAACAAAAACAAAAAAATAATCTTGCTTTTTTCCCACTTTTCTGAGAGTTAAAAAAGTTCAGTTACAGGCTTGCTGTTCCTGAACTGTTTGAAAGTTTCTGTGAGGCCATATTTGCTTGGGCTGAAGGAGGGTCTCTCTGTTGATCAGTGGCAGTGAATAACATTGAGCAGCTTCCCTGCCCCCCGTAGAGGTGGTTACTGACTTGAAACTGTAGTTTTATTGGCCACTAGGGGTCATTTCCAAAACTCCTTCATCTTCCTCTCTTAAAACCTAGTTGCCTCGTGGTTTGGGCATCTTTTCAGGCTTGTTGGCTGTTGGTGAAGCACCCTCCAAGAGGAAAAAACGCTGAGAGAAGAAGGGAGCCACTTTTGAGATTTTAAGAATTTTTTCTCTGTTTATTTGCTAAGTTTTTCTGCATAGCTGCCCAGCTTGAGCATTTTCTGGCTTGTTAAACTTGATTTCTGTATTATTAGCTGTATTTAGAGCACAACCAAAAGCTGTTTGCTGAATTTCCTGTTTGCACTTAATTTTAAATCGTTTTTTTCTTAAAACTTGCATATTTTCTGTCCTTGACCTAGCACTCTTGTGTGGGGTCATTTACTGCACTGTTATAGCTTGATATTACTTGTGAACCTCTGCTATCTCTGTAAAAAACAAAAACAAAAAAAAAAATCTTGCTTTTTTCCCACTTTTGTGAGAGTTAAAAAAGTCCAGTTACAGGCTTGCTGTTCCTGAACTGTTTGAAAGTTTCTGTGAGGCCATTTTTGCTTGGGCTGAAGGAGGGTCTCGCTGTTGATCAGTGGCAGTGAATAACATTGAGCAGCTTCCCTGCCCCCCGTAGAGGTGGTTACTGACTTGAAACTGTAGTTTTATTGGCCACTAGGGGTCATTTCCAAAACTCCTTCATCTTCCTCTCTTAAAACCTAGTTGCCTCGTGGTTTGGGTGTCTTTTCAGGCTTGTTGGCTGTTGGTGAAGCACCTTCCAAGAGGAAAAAACGCTGAGAGAAGAAGGGAGCCATTTTTGAGATTTTAAGTATTTTTTCTCTGTTTATTTGCTAAGTTTTTCTGCATAGCTGCCTAGCTTGAGCATTTTCTGGCTTGTTAACCTTGATTTCTGTATTAGTAGCTGTATTTAGAGCACAACCAAAAGCTGTTTGCTGAATTTCCTGTTTGCACTTAATTTTAAATAGTTTTTTTTCTTAAAACTTGCATATTTTCTGTCCTTGACCTAGCACTCTTGTGTGGGGTCATTTACTGCACTGTTATAACTTGATATTACTTGTGAACCTCTGCTATCTCTGTAAAAAACAAGAACAAAAAAAAAAAATCTTGCTTTTTTCCCACTTTTCTGAGAGTTAAAAAAGTTCAGTTACAGGCTTGCTGTTCCTGAACTGTTTGAAAGTTTCTGTGAGGCCATTTTTGCTTGGGCTGAAGGATGGTCTCTCTGTTGATCAGTGGCAGTGAATAACATTGAGCAGCTTCCCTGCCCCCCGTAGAGGTGGTTACAGACTTGAAACTGTAGTTTTATTGGCCACTAGGGGTCATTTCCAAAACTCCTTCATCTTCCTCTCTTAAAACCTAGTTGCCTCGTGGTTTGGGCGTCTTTTCAGGCTTGTTGGCTGTTGGTGAAGCACCCTCCAAGAGGAAAAAACGCTGAGAGAAGAAGGGAGCCACTTTTGAGCTTTTAAGTATTTTTTCTCTGTTTATTTGCTAAGTTTTTCTGCATAGCTGCCTAGCTTGAGCATTTTCTGGCTTGTTAACCTTGATTTCTGTATTAGTAGCTGTATTTAGAGCATAACCAAAAGCTGTTTGCTGAATTTCCTGTTTGCACTTAATTTTAAATCGTTTTTTTCTTAAAACTTGCATATTTTCTGTCCTTGACCTAGCACTCTTTTGTGGGGTCATTTACTGCACTGTTATAACTTGATATTACTTGTGAACCTCTGCTATCTCTGTAAAAAACAAAAACAAAAAAAAATCTTGCGTTTTCCCACTTTTCTGAGAGTTAAAAAAGTTCAGTTACAGGCTTGCTGTTCCTGAACTGTTTGAAAGTTTCTGTGAGGCCATTTTTGCTTGGGCTGAAGGAGGGTCTCTCTGTTGATCAGTGGCAGCGAATAACATTGAGCAGCTTCCCTGCCCCCGTAGAGGTGGTTACTGACTTGAAACTGTAGTTTTATTGGCCACTAGGGGTCATTTCCAAAACTCCTTCATCTTCCTCTCTTAAAACCTAGTTGCCTCGTGGTTTGGGTGTCTTTTCAGGCTTGTTGGCTGTTGGTGAAGCACCCTCCAAGAGGAAAAAATGCTGAGAGAAGAAGGAGCCACTTTTGAGATTTTAAGTATTTTTTCTCTGTTTATTTGCTAAGTTTTTCTGCATAGCTGCCTAGCTTGAGCATTTTCTGGCTTGTTAAACTTGATTTCTGTATTAGTAGCTGTATTTAGAGCACAACCAAAAGCTGTTTGCTGAATTTCCTGTTTGCACTTAATTTTAAATCGATTTTTTCTTAAAACTTGCATATTTTCTGTCCTTGACCTAGCACTCTTGTGTGGGGTCATTTACTGCACTGTTATAACTTGATATTACTTGTGAACCTCTGCTATCTCTGTAAAAAACAAAAACAAAAACAAAAAATCTTGCTTTTTCCCACTTTTCTGAGAGTTAAAAAAGTTCAGTTACAGGCTTGCTGTTCCTGAACTGTTTGAAAGTTTCTGTGAGGCCATTTTTGCTTGGGCTGAAGGAGGGTCTCTCTCTTGATCAGTGGCAGTGAATAACATTGAGCAGCTTCCCTGCCCCCTCGTAGAGGTGGTTACTGACTTGAAACTGTAGTTTTATTGTCCGTTTTGGGTCTATTCCTGCTTCTTTCCAGCCCCTGCTATCAAGCACGCTTTAACGTGCTTTAGCACGGAGTTGCCACTAGAGCAGCATCAGGCAGCGCCGGTTAAACTCTTTCTGGCTCCAGAAAGTCTGTTCTTCAATTTTTCCCTTAGAACTGCTCTGTTAGGAACCTAAACAGTTTACACCTTCACTAAAAAGTGCAGCACTTGTTCCAAATAGCTTTTTCTTCTCAAAAAGCTCAGCACTTGTCTTATAAGCATATCCCTTGTCTTATAAGCATTCTCTTTGCAGGTCAAGCACTCCTATATTATACAAATCTCTCACTAGCAAAACCCCCCAGGAGTACCCACTTCCCTGCTAAGCCCACTACTTTTCTGTCTCATACCAACTCATAATTCTTTCTAGCATGTCGAAGGGTCAGATGCTGGCATCCTCTCCTGCCCAGTTGGTGAATCTGGGAATTCTGAGACAATGTTACAATTGCCTCATGTACACGGACAACCCTCTCCTCCTCCCACGTAACACTAACACTTGTGAGAGATGCAGCTATTTAGCCAGACTGGAGGCTGAGCTCTCTCAACTCAGGACTGGCAAGACCAGGCAGGAGGAGAAGGCAACTACACACACCACAATACCAGTCTCACATAACTCAACCACACCACTGAATCAAACACATAAACACACTAAGATACACTCGGAGGCTCTGAGTAAAAATTTACCTAAACAGCAGAGGCCTCCAAAGCAGACACCCAAGCAACTGCAAACTCAATACACCACACAAACAACACATAAACAACAAAATCTGTGTGCAAAGCAGTCACTGCCCTTAAGGCCAAATACAACATCAAACATACTTGTCATAGGTGACTCCATAGTCAGACACACTGACGTCCCACTCACCAGGCTGAACAAGGAGAGGGTCACGGTAAGCTGCCTATCGGGCGCTAGAATCCGCCACATAACACAAGCACTCAGGTCACTCCACGGCAAGTACAAGTATGACACAGTCATTGTCCATGCTGGTGTGAATGACCTGAGACGTACCTCCCTGGACTACATGAAAAGAGACATAGAGGAGCTCTCTGATTATGTAGCCCAGGCAGGTATGACCCTGACCCTGAGCAGTATCCTTCCTTCACCAATAATGATGCCACAATATAGTGACAAGATGATCAGCTTTAACAATTGGCTTAATTTCTGGTGTCATTCAAAGGGGATCCAGTGCCTGTCTGCCTGGGATGACATGCTCGACAAGCCACGCTGCTTCAAGGGACGGCTTGCACCTGTCACCCTGGGATTCCGGATATTAGCTAAGGCTCTTGCCACCCCATAGTGCCTTTTTAGGCAAGGCTCAAATTCTAAACCTACCACCCTAGAAAACAAAAACGTGAAGAAACTAAGGGTAATGCTGCTCAATGCCAGAAGTCTAAATCTCAAAATGCACGCACTCGAGGCCCTTCTCAGTATGGAGAACATCGATGTCTGTGCTGTGACTGAAACCTGGTTCAAGGCTCCTGAGAGCACCCCGGCACTATCAGGTTTCATCTCATATCATGCGTTCCGGCCCCAAAACCCGGACCACACCACAAAAGGAGGGGGTGTATCCATATTGATCAAGGATACCCACACCTCCAGGTTGGTGGCTACGCACGAAGCATCGGAAACCATCCAGGTGCAATTAACCATAGGCAAAACTGCTCTACAATTTGTAGCATGCTACAGGCCACCCTCTCAAACTCAGGAAACCCACACAGCCTTCCTGAAGATACTGGAGGGTATATATGTATCACCAAACACCGTCATATTGGGTGACTTCAACTACCCGAATATAGACTGGGAACATTACTCAAGCCCAAACTTTCTAGCCCAAAGGTTCCTGGAGTTCATAAATTCAAATGCCATGGAACAACTAGTCACCGTCCCCACAAGAGGAGAAAATATACTAGATCTCATCATCACGAACATGGGGACAAAATGCTCCACACTGGAAGTATATCCCTCATTGGTGAGATCAGATCATAAACTAATCTCACTAGAAATCCACATCCCGCCCCCACCCCAAACATAAAAGACCACAGTGAAGAACTTCTCTAAAGCAAACTTCACACTACTCAAGACAGGTGTGGTATCCTTCAAGGCCCCCGAGCCAATGGAATCCACAACCCAAGCTGCGGAAGCCCTTACAAATGCCTTCTATGAACACCTTCAGGACTGCATGGATCAGGCAATCCCAAATAAAACCAAGACTCTTTCCACCAAGGGCAAACATCCAGTCTGGTGGACCCCAGCCATAAACAAACTTTACAATAAGAGGAGAAAGCTATTACATGATAGAGCAAAATCCCAAAAAGGGAAGGCATCTTTGATCAGCACTAGCAAGAAACTACGATCCCTCATAAAATCATCCAAGGCCAACTTTGAGAGAAAAATTGCCATAGAT
This sequence comes from Protopterus annectens, assembly GCF_019279795.1. Lineage (NCBI taxonomy): Eukaryota > Metazoa > Chordata > Ceratodontiformes > Protopteridae > Protopterus > Protopterus annectens. The sequence continues at coordinate 731,163,729 of NC_056744.1, forward strand.
TCAAAAGACAATCATAAGGCCTTCTTCAGCTATGTCAGAAACCTGGGTGGAAACTCCCAGATATGCTCAGAATTAGTCCAAAATGATACAAAAATCACTGAACCCACAGACATTGCCAACATACTGGCAGACAGGTTCAGCGCAAACTTCACCCCCCCCCCCCCAAAAGGAGAGATAACTATCCCAACTGAGTGTAGTCTCCCAGACATCTCAAATGCGCAGGTGAAAGCTGCTCTCTCTAAAGCTAAAAATACAGCATCAATGGGACCGGATGGGGTCCCCGGCTGTGTGCTACATGAACTTAATGAAGAACTAAACCCGCACATAAGGCAGCTGTTTAATCTTAGCCTCACCACAGGATATGTGCCCAAGGAGTGGCGTATGGCAACTGTGGTCCCACTCCACAAAGGCGGTGCCTCTACGGACCCTGGTAATTACCACCCCATAAGCTTAACAAGCCTGGTCTGCAAAGCTATGGAGAGGATCATAATGGAACTCGTAAACAAGGACATAGGGGCCTTGCAGACCTTGGACCCAACCCAGTTTGGCTTTGTCAAGGGCAGATCTTGCCTTTTGAACTTGGTCGACTTCTTTGAAACAGTCACCAAGGCCATTGATGAGGGAAAGGCAGTCCATACAGCCTACCTTGACCTTGCAAAAGCTTTCGACACAATACCCCACTCGGGTATTATAAAGAAACTTACCAGCTTAAATGTAAACCCATATATCACAAGATGGGTTGCAAACTGGCTAAAGGACAGAACCCACAGGGTTAGAGTTGCTGGAGCCATGTCAGACTCCAAGCCGGTTACAAGTGGAGTCCCACAGGGCTCAGTCCTTGGCCCCCTATTGTTCGGCATCTACTTCTCAGAAGTACAGGCAAACATAGGAGGACTATGGCTGACAAAGTTTGCGGATGACTGCAAACTGAGTGCCATAGTGGATAGTACATCGGACGCAGACATCCTTCAGAGGGGTCTCACGGAAACTGATAGCTGGTGCCAGAGCCATGGCCTGAAGTTAAACACAAAAAAGTGTATAGTCATACCCTTCGGGAAAAACAAGGTAACCCCAAGCTACCATATAGGTGGCAACCCACTAAGCACAGAAGAGGTTATCAGGGACCTGGGGACCCAGGTTGACAGTGGCCTCTCATTTGACACTCACGTTGCTAAAGTGGTTCGAAAGACCTTCTACATTGCCCACCTGATCATGAAGGGATTCACATCCAGATCAAGTGAGGTCATTGTTCCCCTGTACTCTTCACTTATCAGACCAATGATCGAGTACAATGCCCCATTCGGGATGTATCTCACCCGACACCTGCAGCAATTGGAGAGACCCCAAAAGTTCCTCACCAAAAGGATAAAAGGACTCCAAAACCTGTCATATGCTGCCAGACTGAAGAAACTTCAACTCTATTCAGTTGCATACCATCTGCTCAGAGGTGACCTGTGCCTGACATACAAGGCCATGACCAACCTGGAATTAATGGACATGCTCCACCTCAAAAAACCAAATCCACCAAAACCACTAGAGCAAGAGACTTAAACCTTAGCATGGATATAAATAGGACGTGCTGGAGGGATAGATTTATCACCCAAAGACTCCCCATGCTGTGGAATAAAATCCCGGTCCATGTGAGGCAGAGCACCTCGCTGGCTCTGTTCAAGAGAAATCTTGACCGGTGGATGGGAGATCGTAGGTTTACCCCGGGAATCATCTCTGTGTCACTACTGGACAGAGGCAAAACAAACTAATGGGCACAGTATTTCTAACATAAGGGGTGGCGTAAGCCACATAACTTTGGGCTAGGCTTATAAATGCCCTAGGGCAGTTAGCCTAGTATAAACCTATGAACCTATGACCTCCTACAATTTAGACAAGTTCATAACCAAGCAAAGCGCCTAGTTATAAATGACAAAAAAGAACATTAATTCAGCCTTCAAAAGAACTATAAACAAAACCCCCCAAAATTCTGGACTTCCATATCATCTCTGTTAAACCCTAGCACCAAAAATAATCCCTGCCCTCATCCTGACAAAGCACCTAGAGAAATTGCCACACTCTTCAACACACATTTCATCAATACAATAGCCAGCCTTGCCCCCACCTTCCCTCAAACCAATTGCAAAAATAATTCTTCCCCACCAAATTCCTCATCACATAACACTACTATTTCCTTGCTTTCAACCTTTTCTTTCTCCCCTATACCCACTGTTACTATCACAAAATCACTTCTTAAGCTGAAACCTGGCACTAGCGCTCCTGAAAACTTACCCCCTGAATACTTTCAATTATCTGCCAAGGCCATTGCCTTACCCCATCAGCATACTTCTTAATAGATCTATCCTATCTGGAAGAAAGCATTCATTCTTCCTCTCCATAAAGGTGGCAACAACACAGACCTATCCAATTTTCGACCTATTGCCATTCTCTCCCTTCCTTTCTAAAATTCTTGAAAATGCATCCATAATTACCTTCTAGACTATCTGCTTCAGAATCAACTCCTCTCTCCAACTCAACATGGATGTAGGCTTGGCCACAGCACAACCACCACTCTTACATCATTCATGGACACAGTCATTCGAGCTCGAGATGCTGGCAAAACTGTATCTTCACCCTTTCTTGACCTTTCTAAAGCCATTGATACTGTATCCCACCCTCTCCAAACTCTCTAATGTAGGTATCTCCCCCAACTCTAAACTGGTTCACTAACTGCCTGACAAATAGGCAACAATGTACTAAATGGTACAACTCTTTCTCCCCATTCCTCAACACATCCACTGGTGTTCCCTAAGGCTCCATTCTTGGACCACTTCTCTTTAGTATTTTAATTAATTTCTTTCACTCTACTCGTATTAATCATTCAGTGATACAATAATGCATGCACTCAAATCACTCCACAACAAGTACAAATATGACTCTGTCATTATCCATGTTGGAGTGAATGACTTGAGACGTACCTCCCTGGACTACATGAAAAGAGACATGGAAGCACTCTTGGATCATGTGACCCAGGCAGGTATGACCCTAGCCCTGAGAAGCATCCTGCCCTCACCCAGAATGATACCATAGTATAAGGACAAAATGACTGACTTCAACAATTAGCTAAGCTTCTGGTGTCATTCAAAGGGGATCCAGTATCTGTCTGCCTGGAAAGACATGATCGACAAACCACAATGCTTTGCCAGAGATGGTCTGTACTTGTCGCCCCTGGGATTCAGGTTACTGACTAAGGCTCTTGCCACCCCTATAATGCCTTTTTTAGGCAAGGCTCAAAGGACAAAACCACCACCCTAACAGGTACAAGTATGCAAAATCTGAAGGTAATGCTACTCAATGTTAGAAGTCTAAACCTTAAAATGCACTCTCTTGAGACACTCCTAAAAATGGAGAACATCGCTATCTGTGCAGTAACTGAGACCTGGTTCAAGGCTCCAGAGAGCACCCCTGCAATACCAGGCTACAACCTTTACCACACTTTTCGGCCACCAAACCAGGACCGAAACACTAAAGGTGGAGGAGTGTCCATATTCACTAAGGATATTCACACCACCAGGCTAGTTGCCCAACACAATGCATCTGAAATTCTCCAGGTGCAACTAACACTAGGTAAGACTGCAATCCAAATTGTAGCTTGCTACAGATTCCCCACCATGCCCCAAGATTCTCACTACACCTTTCTAAACATACTGAAAAATATTAAGATACAACCAAACACCCTAATACTGGGTGATTTCAACTACTCTGCCATTAACTGAGAAAACTACTCGTATACCAACACCTTTGCCCAAAGGTTCTTGGAATTCATAAATTCAAATGCCCTGGAACAATTAATCCATAGTCCCACCAGGGGCTCCAATATCCTGGACCTGGTCATTACCAACATAAGAAATTGATGCTCCACACCAGTGGTCACCCCCTCGTTGGTTAGGTCTGACCATAAGATAATCACCTTTGACATCCACATCCCACCCCCACCCCCCAGTAAGGAAACATCTGTAAAAAACTTATCCAAGGGCAACTTCATGCTACTCAAGTCAGAAGTGACAAACCTTATGACACCCATGCAGACGGGAACTGAAAGTTTGACTGCCAAATTCTACACTAAAGCACTGTATGAGCACATCCACTCATGCATGAATCGTGCCATCCCAAATAGAACCAAGACACTCTCCTCCAAGAAAAAGAAGCCAATCTGGTCGTCCCCTATCATAAACTATACAACAGAAGGAAGAAACTGTTCCAGAAAAGAGGAACATCCCAGGATGCAAAAAACTCCCTTATCAGCCTCAGTAAGAAGCTGAGATCCCTCATAAAATCCTCCAAAGCTAGTTACGAAAATAAAATTGCCAAAGATTCCAAAGACAACCACAAGGCATTCTATAACTATGTCAAAAATCTAAATGGCAATGCTCAGATCTGCTCTGAGCTACAGCAGAATGGTATTAAATATACTGATCCCAAGGATATTGCCAATATCCTGGCAGATTGATTCAGTGCCAACTTCACCCCCCCCTCACCCCCCAAAAGGCCCATTTCAATACTGAAAGATTGTCAAATTCCGATGATCACGGCCACACAAGTAAAAACCGCACTCTCCAAAGCTAAGAATTACAGCATCCATGGGACCAGATGACATCCCGGGCTGTGTACTGCATGAACTACAAAATGAACTGGCACCTCACCTAAGCGTCATGTTTAATCATAGCCTCACCACAGGCTTCATGCCCATTGAGTGGCACACAGCTACAGTTATCCGACTCCACAAGGGGGGATCCACCTTAGATTCTGGGAACTACTGCCCCATCAGTCTGACGAGCCTGATCTGCAAAGCCATGGAACGTATTATCATGGAACTTATAAACAAAGGCATTGGCAACCTTCAAACACTGGACCCCACCCAGTTTGGGTTCGTGAAGGGCTGATCGTATCTCCTGAACCTGACTGACTTCTTTGAATCAGTCTCCAGAGCCGTAGTCGAGGGTAAGGCAGTCCACACAGCCTATCTGGACCTCATCAAGGCCTTCAACACCATCCCCCACTCTGGAATCATAGATAAGCTTACTAAGCTGTGCATAAATCCCTACGTCACTCGATGGGTTGCCAGTTGGCTTACTGACAGAACTCACACTGTAAAAGTAGCCAACTCCAAATCCAGCTCCAGACAAGTGACAAGTGGAGTACCTCAGGGTTCAGTCTGAGACTTCGGGACCAGGTGGACAGTGGTCTCACCTTCGATAACCACATCGCCACAACAGTCAGGAAATCCTATGTGGCACATCTCATCACTAAGGGCTTTTCATCCAGAAAAAAGGAGGTCATTGTCCCTCATTAGACCCATCATAGAGTACAATGCCCCATTTGGCATGTACCTCACAATACATCTGCAACAACTGGAAAGGCCACAGAAACACCTCACTAAACGAATCACATGCCTAAAGCAGATGCCCTATGCTGACCAACTAAAAATATTCCAGCTATACTCTGTCGCATATCGTCTTCTCAGAGGCGATCTCTGCTTAACATACAAGGCCCATGTCAAACTCAGAGCTGTTGGACATGCTACACTTAAAAAAATCCCAATCCATCAGAGCCATACACTTCAGGGTCCTAAACCTTGTCATTACAATGAACAAAACATGCTGGTGGGATAAGTTCCTGACCCAGACACTCTCCATACTCTGGAATAGACTGGCCATACATGTCAAGCAGAGTGCCTCCTTGGCCCTCTTCAAAAGGAACCTTGACGATTGGATGGGAGATAGGAAATTTACCCCGGGGATCACGTCAGTCACCCTGCTAGACAGGGGTCCAGGGAAGTAAATATTGTGGGAAGAAATAGCCAGGGACTTGTTATGGCTAGATAGCCTAGTACCAACCTATGAATCTATCATGACTCGACCATTATCTGCTCCGCCTACTCTATTACTGAGCTTCTTCAAATAACCCAAAATGTCTTTTCTTCTACTAAAACTTGGATGACTAATAATCATCTTTCCCTAAACTCTAGCAAAACCAAACTGCTTATGTTTACCCTCAAGAAAAGTACTCCCTTAAATGAGTCAGATTTTATCATACACTCTGAAAACATGAACACTATAGAGGTAGTCTCTCACACAAAGCTACTAGGAGTTATCTTTGATGAAAATCTGTCTTTTGACCTCCATGATGTTCTTTGTGTTTCACTGCTGCAGTCATCACACTTGGGTGATCCTGCCAGGGGTAGCCATCAGTCATCCCAAATACCAGAGGCTTAGTATTTCTGCATCGGTTGCTGTCACTCCAGGACTGATGTCAGGTTGTCAGTGGTATAAAAACAGGCAGCCGACGCCATTGCATCAGTCTTTCTTGCTGAGAAGCCTGAAGCAGAAGCAGTTTGCATGAGTACCGGTCGGCTGCTACCTGAGTTTTCATTTCTGAAATTGAAATTGAAGTCTTTTAAAGCTAAGTACCCTGTTGGGGATCCTTTTTTCTTGCTCCAACCGATGTCAGAAAAAGTTAACAATTGTCTCGCCTGTAGAAAGCAAATACCACACCGAGATTTCCATTCTTACTGTGTCACCTGTTTAGGCCCAGACCACGAAGTCCCTCACTGCTGGTTTTCTGCTTTGTTCAACGCCAGAACTATTTGTTGTTGGGCCCTTATTGTAGCTAAATACTTTCTCTCTCGATCTCCGTATTCCAAAATGGCTTCAGTAGCCATCCAACTACCGATCTTCTGGAAAAAGTAAGGATAAAGACAGAGACAGACTGCACAGGTCCAAAACTGCTATTGACGCTTCCGTTAAGCTAGTTGCCAGTTCGCTGGTACTCAGTGAGGCGCTTTCGCAGCTCCTGATGCCCACATCGATGGATTCGCAGGCCGCTACCGAGACCCGTTCATTGTATGCCGTGAGATTCTTGTCTACAGAACCTGCAGATGTCTCCACCTTGGATGGGGCCGGAGCCGCTGTGCAGGCACCAACTTCTGAGGAAGTTCTTCACACTACCGATATTCGACACAAACTGACGACTTCTTTTCCGTCTTCAGTTCTTTCTAAAACTGCCGAGTTTCTAAGGCCCAGAGTACGAGCTACACCTAAAAGATCAATGACCCAAACTCATGCGCCTGCTTCCTTGCCACAATCACAGATGCTTAAAATGGCAGAAGACCTTATCATGCTGATCAGGGGAAGCTAGCCTCCCCCTGCTAAAAGAAAAAGAGGCTTGTCCCCAGCACCTTTATCTGACCAAGAGTCCGATGACTCTGAGGTTACTGATTATGAGGATTCAGATGCAGAGGAATCCTTTCCTTCAGAGGATTTTTCTTTTGGTGAAACCCTACATACTTTGAGAGAGCTTCCATTGGGAATACCAGGATTATCCTCAGTCCAAAAAGAGACTCTGGGAATTTTTAGATTTACCACAGCACAGACCCTTAGCTATATCTCCTGTTCTGGATGTTGTGGATGATGTCTTTATGGAATCCAGCCTAACTCCTGATACTTTACCTCCTGCTCCTAGGAAACCTGACTGGTATTACAGAGTCTCTGACTGACACAAATTTCTTTTCAAGAATCCTACTGCTGACCTAGAGGTCAGCTCCCAAGGTCCTAAAGGAATAAAAGCAACAATAGCTAAGAATCCCACCCCTTCGGCCAGGGATTCTCGAGCCTTAGACAGATGAGGTAAAAAAGTATATACCTCTGCAACTCTTGCCATTAGAGCATTAAATTGTCAGTTCCACATGCTGAAATGCCAGCAACATACCATGAAACTCATTAAACAAAAATTATCTACCTTCCCTGATTGTGCAGAAAATAAAGATTTACAGGAACTTATGCATTCTGCAAGCCAAATCAGTAAACATACCCTGCAATATGGGTTTGATGCCCTAGAAGCATCCTGCAGGGCAGCAGTCACAGATTCTGTACTTAGAAGGCATGCTTGGCTTAAGGAACAGACCTTATCAGATCATGTCAAATCAAAATTATTGGACGCACCACTGAACAAAGGCAATCTGTTTGGCACCAAAGCAGAAGAGGTTTTAAAAAGATGGAAATAAAAGCTAAGACTATGCAAACAGTTAAAGACTCTTTGCAAGTTCAGCCTCCAGGATTCAGTAGGCATTGCCCCTCAAAACACTGGTCCTTTCCAGCCTCCTCAAGGCCACCTCAGACTAGACCTAGGGGTAACAGACCCCCCCCCCCCCAGACAGCAGTCTCAGGGTATGCAGAGATCTAAGCAATGGAGTACCTCCACTTCTAAACCAGGGAGTGCTAAGCCACCCCCTTATGGAAAGAATTCCCAATGACTCCGCAACTCCTCCTCTCACCTCTGCCCATCTGCTCATGCCCCTCAGAGGAAAACTTGCCTCCCATGCAGAAAACTGGGCCTCCATCACCAACGATCGATGGGTCCTCAACATAGTGTCCCAGGGGTACAAATTTTATTTCCACACGTTGCCAACCCCAAAGGGATTCCCAGATCTTCCTCCAAACCAGTGGGCAGAGGCACAAAACCAAGTTCATTCCCTGCTCTCCATGAGGGCAATTCAGCCTGTTTTTGCAGATCAGATAGGCCAAGGTTTCTATTCCAGACTTTTTCTGGTACCCAGCAAAGAGGGCACCTGGCACCCAATCTTAGATCTATCTATTCTAAACACCTACCTGGTGGTAGCAAAATTCAAAATGCTCACACTGCAGCAGCTTCTCCCTATGCTGTCCAAAGATGCCTGGTTAACCACTCTAGACCTCAAACAGGCCTATCTGCATATCCCAATCAGAGATTCTTGCAGAAAATATCTATGTTTCAGGGCAGGATCTATGCATTACCAGTTTTCTGCACTTCCCTTTGGCTTATCCACTGCTCCCAGAGTTTTCACAAAATGCCTGGCTCCAGCCATTGCTTTTTGCAGACAAAGAAATATTCAAATTTACCCTTACGTGAATGACTGCCTGATTCAGGCACAGTCAGGAAAAGCTGTTACAGCACCTGACATTTGTAAAGGACCTACTAACCTCACTGGGGTACACTATCAACAAAAAGAAATCCAAACTAGTCCTCAGTCAAAAAATTGTATTTCTGGGAGCAAGCCTGGACACAGCATCCCAGATGGCATTTCTAACTCCAGAAAAACAAACCTACCTGACAGGCTACTTCTCTCAGCTGGCCACCAGAACCCAGTTATCCACAAGGAAAATCCTGCAAGCTCTAGGGTTCATGGCCACCTGCATTCTTCTAATTCCATATGCCAGACTGCATATGAGGAAACTTCAGTGGTACTTAAAAAAACCTTTGGTGTCAACATTCTCAGGACATGGAAACTATTATACCTATGATACCCTATCTAAGGAAAGATTTTCTTTGGTGGGCAGCAGCATGCAACCACAACAAGGGACTTCCCTTTTCACAACCCCATGCCACCCAGACCCTAACCACAGATGCATCAGACTATGCCTGGGGAGCTCACCTGGATGGCATTTGCATTCAGGGCCACTGGAGCCCAAACCAAATTCATCTGCACATCAACCAAAAAGAGATGTTAGCTGTTCAGCATGCTCTGACAGCTTTCAGATCCCTGCTCTCTCCAGGGCCTCTACTAATCAAAACCGACAACACCACAGTAATGTGGTACATCAACAAGCAGGGGAACCCACTCTGCAGGCTAGCCATGACCCTTTGGAACACGGCTTCAGCCATGCATGTTCACCTACAAGCTCAATTCCTGCCAGGAAACCAAAGCTCTCTGGCAGACAACTTAAGCAGAAATCTCCTAGACCCACATGAGTGGCAATTACACCACAACACCTTCAGCCTTGTGACCCAAAAATGGGGTACCCCAAAGGTGGACCTATTTGCCTCCTTCCCCTACAACCACCAGTTTAGCAAATTCTGCACCAGGAAATCTCACAGCAAGGCCTGGAAAGTGGATCCTTCCAGTGGGCAAACCTCTCAGTCTATGCATTTCCCCCTCTACCTCTTCTTACCAGAGCATTACTCAAAATAAGGGAGGAAAGACCAAGGGCAATCCTGATTGCCCCAGACTGGCCACGCCAACACTGGTACCCACTACTGCACAGTCTGTCCCCATTGCCTCCATGGCACCTCCCGCAGATTCCAACTCTACTGACTCAGCAGGAGGGAGAGTTCTTGCAATTACAGTTTAAGACCCTGAACCTAGCAGCCTGGCTTATCCCTTGACTTCTCCTCCAGTGGCCAGTCTAAGCAAACAGGTCCTGGATGTCATACGTGAAGCCAGAAGACCCAGTACTAGAAAATCCTATGCTGACAAGTGGAAAAGGTATTGTTCCTGGATCCAGACTAAAGGCGCTGACCCAGCACAGCCCTCCTTACCTCTCATCCTGGATTACCTAGCAGAACTACTCCACAGGGGCCTATACTTCTCTTCCATTAAAATCCATGCCTCTGACATCTCTGCACATTACAGCACTGAGCCACCTGTCTTCTCACACCCTGTCATCAAACATTTCCTGAGAGGGGCTAACAACTTAAGGCTATCGAGAAGAACCCCTACCCCTGCTTGGGACCTTAACTTTGTATTGGAAAAGTTCACGCTCCCCCCTTTGAGCCTGCAGCTTCAGCCGAGTTAAAATTCCTCTCTTGGAAAACAGCCTTGCTTCTGGCCATCACTTCAGTTAGAGTGTCTGAGCTTCAAGCACTTATGGCTGTAGAACCTTTCATCATTTTTCATGCTTACAGGGTATTCCTCAGGACTAACCCAACTTTCATGCCTAAAGTGGTGCCCAGTGTGGCTCTACGCCAATCTATTCATTTGCCCACCTTTTTTCCCTAAACCTCAAAATAAGGGGGAAAGGATCCTGCACTCTTTAGATGTGCACAGACAGCTCAGATTCTACCTGGATAGGACTAAGCCCTTTAGGAAATCTGACCATTTACTAGTCAGCTTTGAACCAGGGGCAGAGGGCAAAGCCATATCAAAACAAACCATCTCCAAATGGATAGCACACTGCATCCATTTCTTTTACAAATACCATGGGAAACCACCCCCACAGGGGGTCAGAACACATTCTACTAGGGCAACTTCAACCTCCACAGCCTTTCTTAGAGGGGTCCCTACCAAGGGACATCCTGGAATCTGCAACATGGAGTTCTGTTCATACCTTCACCAAGCATTACCACCTGCCTATCTTTTCAAAATCCAGGGCAGGCTTTGCAACCGCAGTCCTGCAGGGCATTCTAGCCATCCTCAGCACTTCTTGACTGCCTCCACCCATTCTTCAGCTTTGGGAATCAACCCAAGTGTGATGACTGTAACAATAAAACACAAAGAACATAATACAGTTGTGTACACTTACCATAAATGTAGATGTTTGAGTGTATTCACTGTTGCAGTACTGGTTTCCTACCCTCCACCCCCTTGTCTCTCTCTCTTCTTCACCCTTACAAGGCTATTGGTATTTACTTTCTACTGGTGGTGTTACTCCACCTTAATTTAGCTCCCTATTGGGGACTCCTGACATTTGGGGCAAGCAAAACTGATGTAATGGCATTGGCTGCCTGTTTTTATACCACTGCCAACCTGATGTCAGTCCTGGAGCGACGGCAACTGATGCAGAAATACTAAGCCTCTGATATTCGGGCCGACTGAGGGGTACCCCTGGCAGGATAACCCAATTGTGATGACTGCAACAGTGAATACACTCGAACATCTACATTTATGGTAAGTGTACACAACTGTACTTTCATAGTAATATCAAAAAAACACTCCAAAAACTAGGCACCCTTTACAGACATAAAAAAATTTCTTAACTGTGCAACTAAGCAAACCCTGGCTTTAACCTTTCTCCTGCCCTCTCTACTATGTGGTGCTCCACTCCTCAGCAATATCCAGTTCTCCTTGAAAAATAAGCTCGAGTCCTGTTACAGTAAAGTTGCCAAGTTGGCAACCAGTTCAAAACACTCCTGCCATCATTGCTCTTCATTACATTCTCTTAATTGGCTTGAGCTCCCACATCAACTAACATACCTACAGTTAATCACGGTACATAAAATTATTCGTAATCCCACAGATTGTCCAGCCCTCTCTTCTATACTAATTCACTATCATCCAACTAGACCCCTCAGATCAGAAAACCAACTTATCCTCCAAGTTGTAAAACCTAAACTCCCAGCTGATCACATGCTTTATTCCTTCTGTATTGCTAAACAATGGTATGCTCTCCCATTATGTATTAGAACTACAAGTAATGTCATACCTCTCAACTGTCCCTGATTTTCAGGGATGTCCCTGATTTTGACTCAAATTTTAGCTCTGTCCCTCTTAATCCTTTCTAAAACTAGTGACTTTTAGAGGAAAGGTGGTGAATTACACTTAATGAATAATGGCAATAATTAAGATTTATAGACATTTTACTTCATAAAATGTATATTAATTCATATGCTAATTAATTCTGATTCTGTCAATGTCTCAAGTTAATAGCACTAATATTTTAAAAGTGTCCCAGATTCTGTTGAAATTTGTCCCTGATTGATTGAGAGCTAGTCCTCCTTCAAAAAATCTCTCAGACAACATGTCATCACTCTCTGGCTTTGCACATACATCAACTGTTAACCTTCTACAACCTGACTCCTACTTAAGTCCTGTTCATCCTTTTTAACTTCTTCCTTCATTCTAATCCTTCCTTACTTACTAATGACTACATGCACTAAAAGTCTCACCTAAGTCTACCAAATGTTACTGTATCTCAAAATTCATGCCTCACAGGATTGATTATCCAAATTATTGATTGTTTGGCATCTACTTCTCAGAAGTACAGGCCAGCATGGGAGGACTTTGGCTGACAAAGTTTGCAGACGACTGCAAACTGGGCGCCATAGTGGAAAGTGCATCGGACACGGATATCCTTCAGAAGGGACTCACGGAAACAGATAGCTGGTGCCAGAGCCATGGCCTGAAGTTAAACGCCAAAAAATGTATAGTCATACCCTTCGGGAAAAACAAGGTAACCCCAAGCTACCATATAGGTGGCAATCCACTAAGCACAGAAGAGGTTATCAGGGACCTGGGGACCCAGGTTGACAGTGGCCTTTCTTTTGACACTCACATTGCTAAAGTGGTTAGAAAGACCTTCTACATTGCCCACCTGATCATGAAGGGATTCACATCCAGATCTAGTGAGTTCATTGTTCCCCTGTACTCTTCACTTATCAGACCAATGATCGAGTACAATGCCCCATTCGGGATGTATCTCACCAGACATCTGCAGCAATTGGAGAGACCCCAAAAGTTCCTCACCAAAAGGATAAAGGGACTCCAAAATCTGTCATATGCTGCCAGATTGAATAAACTCCAGCTCTATTCAGTCGCATACCGTCTGCTCAGAGGTGACATGTGCCTGACATACAAGGCCATGTCCAACCCGAATTAATGGACATGCTCCACCTCAAAAATCCAAATCCACCAAAACCACTAGAGCAAGCGACTTAAACCTTAGCATGGATATAAATAGGACGTGCTGGAGGGATAGATTTATCACTCAGAGACTCCCTATGCTGTGGAATAAAATCCCGGTCCATGTGAGGCAGAGCACCTCGCTGACTCTGTTCAAGAGAAATCTAGACCTGTGGATGGGAGATCGTAGGTTTACCCCGGGAATCATCTCTGTGTCACTGCTGGACAGAGGCACAACAAACTAATGGGCACAGTATTTTTTCATATAAGGGGTGGCGTAAGCCACAAAAATTTGGGCTAGGCTTATAAATGCCTTAGGGCAGATAGCCTAGTATAAACCTATGAACCTATGAACCTATACTTTCAAAATAGCATGAATTGTATTTGAATTGTACTGTTCAATCTGCTACATGTGCTTTGTTCTTATTTCTCTGCATTGTATAATCTATTATTCAGTGTATTCTATTGTATATTTGTACTATATCTTTGTTTTGCTAACTGTTTCTGTTATTATATATTGTCAAACTATTTTGACCTGTGGAGCTTTTCTACCCAGGCCTCCACTGAAAATGGGTTCTAGCTGGCCCAGTGGAGTTTCCTGGTAAACAAATGCTAATAAATAAATAAATAAATCACATAAAGAAGTTATGTACTCACCATAACGTTCCATGTGTGTTGTCCATCTTGCCTTCATTCTTACATCCCACCCTCCTTGCCCCAGCCTTTCATTCCTGGAAGACCGAGCTGATGCAATTGGCTACTAATGTCCTGTGACCTTCTTCATTGCTATATTACATATTCAGTGACCTTTATTTACCTATTTCTGCAAACATGATCTGGGGAGCTTTCATAGTGCATCATGGGATAGGGTTTCAGCTTCGATTTTTGTATAAGGCCAGTCGGAACCGATGATCGGTTCCGAACCCAACCTGCTAAGAATGAAGGCGAGATGGACAATACACATGGAACGTTATGGTAAGTACATAACTTCCTTTTTTTTTTTTTTTTTTTTTTTTTTAAGTAGTACATATACTGAGTGATAAACTACAAATATAAACTATTCTTTGATATGCATGTATAGCTATTTCAACTTTTAAGACTACACAAATTAATTGATGAACAGACTTTTTTCAGAACTGTAAAGATCACTTTTGCCTGACAAGTCTGCTCTCCTAAGGCAGAAGAAGTCAGTCTTTTCATGAATTAACTCATTTAGGACTCAGATGATAACAGTATTCCTGTTGAAGATGCATAAGGAGTTGTAATTTTATTTTATTTATTTATTTGACATTTGTTAACTGGGAAAGTCTGACTTGGAACGAAGCCACTTTTCAGTGGAGGCCCGGGGAGAAAGACTCCAGACGCATGTCTTTATAATGTGGGAGGAAACCGGAGTACCTGGAGGAAACCCACATGAATGCAAGGAAGACATGCAGACTCCGCACAGAAGGCACCCCAACTGCGAATCGAACCAGAGAACCTCTTGCTTTGAGGCAACAAACGCTACTGCTGCACCACTGTGACGTCCAATTTAAACAGTGAGTCACATTTCCACAAAAATGCTGCTAATTAGATATCAAATCAAAGTAGGAGTGGATCTAACTTCAGGAAGATTTCTTCATGAGTTTATACTTGGGTCCATCTTCTCTTCATTTCCAAACAGGCATTTATTTTACCAAAGTCCCGGTTTAGGGTTGTCTTTAGTTCCAAATAGGCATTTTTTTCTGTAGCCCCTGTTTTTGGGAATAAATTTGCCCTTCTCTGGTGAAAATTCTGGCTTAGACCACCTCTAGAGATGAGTGCACCTAGCATTTGAGCTTCCCAGTTCTTTTCTTCCATTCATATTCATTTCTACATTCAGTGTCTAAAGAACAGAGGCTTCAAAGTATTTGTTCTGTTATTCTACTGTCTTATAGAGGAGAATGAAGTGAAAATGCCAGGGTAAGTTCTAGCATTTCATGTTGGCTATCCACATATGCTGCAGAGAAAAATTCCATTTCTGCCTCACTGTCAGATGAATAATGTCAATTGAAAATGCTTAGTATGAGTATTTGCAGGAAGGTATTAATTCCTAGACGTGGAATTCTTTGCAGGATGGTCCTCCTTGCAGCCCCAGTTTTTTGATGGAATGCCATTAGAATGCCAAAGAAACACAGATAGTCCTGAATTACACCCTGTTGGAGGTTAAGATCATTGCTGAAACAGCCCTGTGATCCCCATGTGTTGCAGCCTCATTCTGAACTAAGAAGGGCTGATCTTCATACCAGACTTGGAGAAGGTTCGCCAATAGCTACCATCTTGAATGATGCATTTCACTGTGTATGCACTATGCTTCCAGTGGTCACTTTGATGGGCCATATCCAGACCTAGCCCTGTTTTTGTTATGAGTGGCTTGTCACTTCACCTGGAGGACAGATGAATCCTGACAGCTCTTCACCTCCTTGCTGTGAGCCCAGCATGTCCTGGTTATCCAGCTTGACAGGTATCATCTGGGTCTTTCTACACCATGGCTTGCAGTTCAGTACATAGACATCAGTCAGTTGTTTGGAGTCTGATAAGACCACTCCATAGAGTACTTGGCTTGAAGTAGGCAGATGGCTGAATTGGCAGCTCTTCCCTTGTTTCTTTTTGCTGTGTTACCTCATGCTCATTGTATTTAGCCTGCTTAATGTGGTCAGTTTGAGGGTCTATATTATATAAATGAAGAAGTAAAATCTGGACTTACATTTGATCGACCCCTATTTCCCGAAGCTGCACAACATTGAGCCGTCAAATCATTGATTTCTTTCCAAGGGAAAGAAATCGGTAGCCCAAACACGTAGACCACATTACAACAAACACTATAAAAGTGGGGGCACAACTCCCACATCCCCTGATGTGGGAGGCTGTGCCCCCTACACCCCCTAACTAAATATACTAACTCCGAGATAACACTACAGCTGGAAAAAGGCAAGATTTAACAGAATGGCCAACTGATTTATTTCCCTTGGAAAGAAATCAATGATTTGGCCATTCGATGTTGTGTAGCTTTGAGAAATAGGGGTTGATCAAAGGTAAGTAGAGATTTTACTCCTTCGATTATATAATATAGACCCCAGTTTGCTGGATCATGCTCACATCTAGCCTGATTTTAGAAAGTCACCTCTCACCTCAGCTGGTAGAATTACAGTGCTTGAAGTCAGGACACACTCCCATATATGGGAATGAGAATGCATCTGTCTTCAGGCATATCTGAAAGGAGTCCTGCAACAAAATGTCTTTAGTTGTCTGTTCTGAGAGTAGACAATCAGACATACTTGATATGTTCGCCACAGTCAGATCAATTCCAAAAACTTACCAGGTCTCCACCCCCTACTGAGCCCATCATAGCATGGTTATCCAGGTTGAGAAGGATCCACTGGGTCTTTTCCACCTTGGATTGCATTTCAGACTGTAGACGTCAGACAGTTGTTTGGAGCGTGATGACACTAGTCCATGGGAAACTTTCCTAATGTCAGCACCTGTCACATTTGGCAGCTGTTTTCCCCTTATTTTTGCTGTGTTAGTTCATGTTGTGTACACCATGCTTCATCTGACCAGTTTGTTGGACATTACCTACAAGTAGCTTGATTTTGGGGATTGGCCTCTTACCTCAGCTGACCAGAACAATCTGTTTGCAGTTAGGACAGAAGAACCCTTTACCTAGGTCTCTACCCCCTGCTGAGCTCAGCATGACCTGATTACCCAGGTTGAGAAAGGTCCATGGGGTCTTCCTGCACCATGGATTGTAGTTCAGGCTATAGATTTCAAGCAGTTATTTGTAGGCTGATGTGACCTGTCCATAGGGATCTTGGCATAATGTCAGCATCTGACAGTTCTTCCCTTGTTACCTCATACATGTTGTGTACCTGTCGCATAGTAGACCCAGTGTACCTTCTCCTAGCATGGGTTCTCCACTGCTAGAGCAGGTGGGAGTTAGGGGCATCCTCCCTCTTAGCTTTCTACTTGAAGTCTGAGGACCTGGAGGTCATTGACTCTGAGACACAGAATGACCGTAAGTCCTTTCCATCCTACAGCTCCCCACCAGATAACCACTTCTTTGTAAAGCACTTGATGCTTAGAAAAACCTCTCTGTGCTGAAATCTGGCCTTTATCATCTTTCCTCAGAAATGCCTTAATGAGCCTGTCATGAAAGGAGGAGGATTTGTGGGTCATCATTTCCCATGCAACCTTTTGCTGTGGATGCCATCCATTCAGTCTGGTTCACCCGGACTCTAGTACTGCATCTCAGAAGAAAGAAGATATACTGTATAGGCCGTTGTCCAAATGTTATGAGATTCTCATGTGTCATTCTTGGACATGTTTCTGTATGATTTCCTGTCCAGCACAGGATCTGTAGACTACAGAAGAACCCTTTGGGTTACCTGGACTACAGCTTGGAGTAAGCACATCACTGGTTCTTTCGAGCGTTTTTTTAAAGTTGTTTCAAGTTTCAACTTTCTGTTACCTAAGAAGTTAACTTGTGAGTGCTTCTGCCATTTCACACTGAGTTAATCAGAGGAAGGGCACTGAGCAAACTCGGATCTGTAATATATAACATTAAGTATCCTGTTTTTGCTTATTTTTACGAGTTATTTATAGCACTTTTATTGTTTGCTGCATACTTTTCTAGCTAGTTTCACTGTGTATGAGGTATTAACTGGATATTGTCTACATTTATTAAGCATCTGTTTGGGTTTTTTGTTCTGATTTCCTGCCAAGGAGTGTATCATATAACTTGTTTGCAGTTAAAAGCTTTCTCTAGAGTCTCCTTGCTCCTTTATCTGTTTAAATTTTTCATTTAAAGGCTCACTGCTGCTTTTCTGCTGAGATGGACACATTTTTTCTACCTAAGTACTGTTGGTATTTTTACCATTGTCCATATTCAGGCTTGTGTTTTGGGCCTAGTTGTTGCGGAGGCTGTGTGTCTGAGCACATCGTCAAGGCCATCTTAGTTTAGCCAAAGCCATACTGCATTTCAAGTGAGAGGGGATTGTTTATGGTCATTGGCTGATTGGGGTTACCCTGGACTACGGCTTGGAGTAAGCACCTCATTGGTTCTTTCAAGCTTTTTTTTAAAAGTTGTTTCAGGTTTCAACTTTCTGTTATCTAAGAAGTTAACTTGTGAGTGTTTCTGCCATTTCACACTGAGCTAATCGGAGGAAAGGCACAGAGCAAACTCAGATCTGTAATATATAACATTAAGTTTTCTGTTTTTTTTTGCTTATTTTTACGAGTTATTTATAGCACTTTTTTGTCTGCTGCATACTTTTCTAGCTAGGTTCACTGTGTTTGAGGTATTAACTGGATATTGTCTACATTTATTAAGCATCTGTTTGAGTTTTTTTTCTGATTTCCTGCCAAGGAGTGTAGGTGGCTTTGCAGTTGCCCACCCCTACTGTAAATTTGATCTGGGACACTCCTCCCAGTTTAGTGTCATTACCTCATGCTACCTAATCCAGGGAGAACATTTGAGAAGGCCAACCCACTTAGTTTCTGCTCCTCCTTTCCACTTTACAAAAAAAAAAAATTCTAAGCTTGTTTCCTGCCTTTCCTGTAAGTCGTCAAATCCAGGTACAGATTTTCTGTATCCAGGACTGGCTGTAAGCCTCTGAGCCCCCAAGCCTTTCTTTGTTGGAGGGAAGCCATCTAGCTTAATTTTGTTTTAGAACTAGCCAGTTTTTTAGTTTCAGCACTCAAATCTGTTTCTTTGAGTTCAGCACTTGTTCAGAACTCATTGTAAGCACTAAATAAGTTATAAATTACTACAGCACTCAACTTTCCTAACTTGTCTAGAGAAAAACAGTTTTTAGTACTTAATAAATAAGCATCTATCCAGGCATGTCTAAGGATCAGCTCCCGGTGTTTTCTTCTGTCTACCTGATGAATCTAGGCATCTTGGGGCAATGCAGGAATTGCCTCATGTACATAAACAACCCTCTCCTCCTACCACCCAACACTACAACCTGTGAAAGATGCACTTATATAGCCAAACTGGAAGCAAGGCTCTCTTCACCCAAGGCTGGACTAGACAGTCAAAAGGAGAAGGTAAACACTTGCACCACACCACACTCATCACATAGTCCATCAAAACCTACACCACCAAAACACACACACAGAAACAAAACACACACCTACATTCACGGAGGCTCTCAATAAAAATCTACCCAAGCAACAGGGACCTCCAGAGCAGAAACACAAGCAACCTCCACCCCCCCAACACAACCCAAATGACACATAGCCCACAAACTCAGTGTGCCACTCAACCACAGCCCATAAGGCATAACAACGTACCCAACACTCTAGTCATAGGTGACTCTATAGTCAGGCACACTGATGTTCCATTCACCAGGCTAAGTAAGGAGAAAGTTACTGTCAGCTGCCTGTCAGGTGCCAGGATCCGCCACATAATGCACGCACTCAGGCCACTCCACAACAAGTACAAATATGACTCTGTCATTGTCCATGTTGGTGTGAATGACCTGAGACCTACCTCCCTGGACTACATGAAAAGAGACATGGAGGAGCTGTCCGATCTTGTACCCCAGGCAGGTATGACCCTAGCCCTGAGTAGCATCCTGCCATCCCCCAGAATGATACCACAGTACAAGGACAAAGTGATTGACTTCAACAATTGGCTAAGCTTCTGGTGTCATTCTAAGGGGATCCAGTACCTATCTGCCTGGTATGACATGATCGACAAACCACGATGCTTTGCCAGAGATGGCCTGCACCTGTCGCCCTTGGGATTCCGCATACTGGCTAAGGCTGTTGCCACCCCTATAGTGCCTTTTTAGGCAAGGTTCAAATGATAAATTCACCACTGTAACAGGTACAAGCAAGCAAAATCTGAGGGTAATGCTACTCAATGCTAGAAGTCTAAACCTCAAAATGCACTCACTCGAGGCACTCCTTAAAATAGAGAGCATCAACATCTGTGCAGTGACAGAGACCTGGTTCAAGGCTCCAGAGAGCACCCCTGCATTACCAGGCTATAATTCATACCACACCTTTCGGCCACCTAACCTGGACTGAAACACTAAAGGCAGAGGCATGTCCATATTCATTAGGGATATCCACACCTCCAGGCTAGTTGCTCAGCATAATGCATCTGAGAATATCCAAGTGGACTAACTCTGGACAAGACCACAATCCAAATTGTAGCTTGCTACATCTCCCCCACCAAGCCCCAGGATTCCCACTCCTCATTTCTTGATACACTGGAAAATATTAGGGTACAATCTGTACCCTAATAATGGGCAATTTCAACTACCCCACCATTTACTGGGAAAACTACTCATGTACCAACTCTTGTGCTCAACGTTTTCTGGAATTCATAAATTCCAGTGCCTTGGATCATATGGAACGTATCTTCATGAAACTTATAAACAATGACATTGGTAATCTCCAAACTCTGGACCCTACCCAGTTCGGGTTTGTAAAAGACAAATCATGTCTCCTAAACCTGATAGACTTCTTTGAAGCGGTCACCAAAGCCGTAGATGAGAGTAAGGTGGTTCACACAGCCTATCTGGATCTTGCCAAGGCATTCAACACCATCCCCCACTCTGGAATTATAGATAAACTCATTAAACTAGGTATAAATCCGTATGTCATAAGATGGGTTGCCAACTGGCTCACTGACAGAACCCACACTGTGAAAGTAGCAGACTCCAAATCCAACTTCAGACCAGTGACAAGTGGAGTACCACAGGGTTCAGTCCTGGGTCCTCTACTGTTTGGTATCTACTTCTCTGAAGTACAGGCTAACACAGAAGGTCTTTGGCTAATGAAAGAAGCAGATGACTGCAAACTAGGGGCCATAATCAAAACTCCTAACGATGTGGACATCCTACAAAAGGGCCTCACTGAGACAGATGCCTGGTGTCAAAGCTATGGCCTCAAGCTGAATGCCAAAAAGTGCATTGTCATCCCTTTTGGTAAAAACTCTGTACCCATGAACTACCACAAAGGCGGTAGTCTACTTAACACCAAAAGTGTGATAAGAGACTTTGGGACACAGGTGGACAGTAGCCTCTCCTTTGATAATCACATTGCCACAGCAGTCAGGAAATCCTTCTATGTGGCACACCTCATCACAAAAGGTTTCTCATCCAGGAAAAAAGAGGTCATTGTTCCCCTCTACTCGTCACTCATTAGACCCATTATAGAGTACAATGCTCTTTTGGTATGTACCTCATAAGACATCTACAACAACTGGAAAGGCCGCAGAAGTACCCCACAAAGAGGATTACTGGCCTCAAACAGATGCCCTATGCAGACCATCTCAAAAATCTCCAGCTTTACTTCATCGCATATTGCCTACTCGGAGGCAATCTCTGCCTAACATACAAAGCTATGTCAAACCCAGAGCTGTTGGACATGCTCCACTTAAAAAAATCCCAGTCCCTCCGAGCTACACACTCTAGAGACCTAAACCTTGTCACCACAATAAACAGAACATGCTGAAGGGATTGATTCCTGTCCTAGAGACTTCCCATACTCTAGAACAAACTACCTATCTATATCAAACAAAGCTCCTCATTAGCACTCTTCAAGAAAAATCTTGATGATTGGATGGGAGATAGGAAATTCACCCCAGAGATCAATTCTGTGGCTCTGCTCGACAGAGGCACAGGAAAATAATTTTCTTGGGTGGCGAAAGCCAGGGTTCCATTTGGCTTGGCTTATATAGGACCTAGAGCCAATAGCCTAGTACCTGCCTATGAATCGAATATTGCCATCTTGTCCAAGTTGGGGAATCCAACTGTTTAATTAAAATAAAGCATCACAAAGGCCTGAGATGGGTGTTGATGTGATGTGATTTCTGCCCAGTGCTTTGAATGTCAGAGTGAAGAAATTCAATGAAGTGCGGGTAAATGGCGGGAGTAACTATGAGATGTTCTTCATACCACATTGCTGCAGTCCTAACACTTGGGTAGTCCGCTGTCCCACTCGGCCCGAATACCAAAGTATATGGCTGACGTCGGTCAAGGCGCATTAATCTGACGTCAGGACGTCAGGGTACAAATGCGCATGACCGACGTCATATCCTCAGTCTTTTTTGCCGCATGGTCCGATGCAGAAGCAGTTTTGCGAGTGCAGGTTGGCGTTCTGAAATTTTCTGAAGTCGGAGTTTCAGACCGAATCAAAGTTGGCTAAGTACCCGTTGGGAATATTTTGTTTTTTCTTGCCTCAGTATTTAACCGGATGTCAGAAAAAGTGAATAACTGTATTTCTTGTGGGAAACAGATACCTCATAGGGATTACCATACCTTGTGTATACCTTGTTTAGGGCCTGAGCACGACGTTGTTGGATGTCGCTCTTGTGCTAGATTTAACAAACGCACTATAAAGAGAAGGTTAGACTGTGCCAGGTTAGTTTTTGGGAAGCGTTGTAATTATAAAATGCCGACGGATGCTCCGGCCGCTTCCAAAAAGCGCAAGGACAAAGCAACAAAGCCTAGGTTGGAAGAACCGTCAGTCCCAGACGTCGGTTCTTTAGAAGGCTCAGTGGAGCCGGAGGTTCTGCCAGAAGTTTCTTTGGAGTCTCAGGGAGAGACTTTACTGTTACAAGATGTGTCTTCTCAGGAGGTAGGCCAGGCTGAAGGGGCTTCTCAGGTGGCTGTTCTCCCCTCTCCTCCTAAGGTGGTTAGGCCCTCCCCTTCTGTTTCCAAGGCTTCTTTGAGAGGCAGGCCAGGTTTAACTTCAGTGGGGGTCTCTCCTAGTTCTTCAGGATCTTTGCCTAAGAAACATATGCTTAAAATGGCAGAAGATTTGATTACTATGATTAGAGGTTCTATGCCCCCTCCTGATAAGAGGCCTAGGGTGGAACCTGAGCTTGAGAGTTTTGAGCAGTGTTCGGAGGCTTCTGAGTCTTCGGCTGAAGATTTGCAGGAGTATCCTCCTTATTCTGATTCTGATGTGGATGATTCTACTCCTTCGGCTTCTCCTCCTGAGGATTTCTCTTTTTCAGAGACTCTTCATTCCATGAGGGAGCATTTTAAATGGGAAGGCCAAGATTTCTCTGATTCCAGGAAGAGGCTTAGGAATTTTTGTTTTACCCCAGCATAGGCCTTTAGCTATACCTCCTGTTCTGGATGTGGTGGAAGATGTTTTTGCAGAGGCTTCCTGAACCCTGATTCTTTGCCTCCTGCCCCAGTTAAACCAGATAGGTATTATAGGGTGCCTGAAGCTCATAAGTATCTTTTTAATAGTCCTAGGGCAGACCCAGAAACTGTTTCTCAGGGGCCTAAAGGTGTTAAGGCTTCTGTTGTTAAAAATCCTGTTCCTCCTGATAAAGAGGCAAGGGCTTTGGATAGATGGGGAAAGAAGGTGTATACTTCTTCCACTTTAGCCATGAGGGCTTTGAATTGCCAGTTCCACATGTTAAAATATCAAAATTATCTCCTTTCACAATTGAAGTCTAAGGTGGATGCTCTGGCGGAAGGTATTGAGTGTAAAGAGTTGCAGGATTTAGTTCATGTGTCTGAACAGGTGGGTAAGCATTCCTTGCAATGTGGTTTTGATGCTGTGCAGGCCTCTTCGAGGGTGGCTGCCACTGGTTCTGTTCTTCGTAGGCACGCCTGGCTAAGGGATCAGAATTTAGCTGAGCATGTTAAGACAAGGATTTTGGATGCTCCGTTACAGTCTGACGTGTTGTTTGGTTCGCCTGTGGAAGCTGTTTTAAAGAAAATGGAGGACAAGGCTAAGTCTATGCAGACTGTTAAAGATTTTTTGCTGGTTCAGCCTCCGAAGTTTAGTAGAAATTGGCCTACTAAGGGATGGACATATCCTGCTTATGATTCCCAGTCTAGGGGTAGGTCTAGACGTGGTAGGGGCAGAGCTCAAGGTTCTTTTAGGCCTAGAACAGGGAGTTCACCTGCTCAGTCTTCTGGTGAGGGCAGGGGTCAGTCCTTTCGTAAACAGACCCAATGACCTGCCTTTTCAGCTGCCAGTGCTTTCTCGTCTGGCAGCACCTTTGGGAGGAAGGCTGGCACTTTTCAAAGAAAATTGGAGTTTAATTACCCAAGACAGATGGGTATTGGATATCATTCACCACGGTTACAGGTTTTATTTCCATACCTTGCCTCCTTTCAAAGGCATGCCAGACATTCCTCCTCTACAAAGAAAAGAGGCTCACAAGCAAATTTCGCTGTTACTCCAAATAGGGGCCATTCAGCCGGTTCCTGTGCCAGAAAGGGGCCTAGGATTTTATTCTCGCCTGTTCCTAGTACCAAAGAAGGGGAACACGTGGAGACCAATTTTGGATTTATCTATCCTCAACACTTATCTGGACATTCCCAAGTTCAAAATGTTGACGTTACAGCAGCTTTTACCTCTGCTGGGCAAGGATCACTGGATGGTAACTTTAGATCTCAAGGAGGCTTACCTTCATGTACCTATCAGGCTAAGTTGCAGGAAGTATCTGCGTTTTCGAGCTGGGAATTCCCATTATCAGTTCTCTGCATTGCCCTTTGGCTTATCTACTGCGCCCAGAGTATTCACAAAGGTTCTGGCTCCAGTGATAGCTTACTTCAGGCTAAAAGGAATACAAATTTATCCTTACTTGGACGACTGCCTGATTCTGGCTCAAGAAAAGGAAGACCTTTTACAGCATTTGGAATATGTGATAGCAGTGCTAAGATGCCTGGGGTATTCTGTGAACGAAATAAAGTCCAGTCTAGTACCCTCTCAAAACATGTGCTTTCTGGGTGTGAGACTGAATACAGCAACTCAGATGGCCTTTTTAACCCCGGACAAACAAAAGAATCTTTCCCTTTACTTCCATCAACTATCTCTTCAGTCCGGGCTGACTGCAAGGACAGTCCTTCAAGCCTTAGGGTTCATGGCATCTTGTATTCAGGTGCTTCCCAATGCCAAACTGCATATGAGGAAGCTGCAATGGTATCTCAAAAATGTATGGACACAGCACTGCCAGGATTTGGACACTGTCATTCAAATAATACCTTGCATTCAAAAGGAATTTTTGTGGTGGGCTCAGGAATGTCACCTAAACAAGGGACTCTCTGTGACCCGGCCAGAGGCGAGTCAGATTCTAACGACAGATGCCTCAGACATAGCTTGGGGAGCTCATCTGAATGGAAAGTGGATACAAGACAAGTGGCCTGCCAGACTACAGCATCTACATATCAATATGAAGGAGATGTTAGCAGTCCAGTTTGCATTAATGGCTTTCAAGGAGTTACTTCTTCCAGGGCAGGTGTTGATTCTAACAGACAACACAACTGTCATGTGGTACATCAACAAACAAGAGGGAACACATTCTTACCCTCTATGCAGGCAAGCAATGATTTTATGGGAGACTGCTCAGCTTGCAACTAACTCTTCAGGCAAGGTTTCTGCCGGGAGCACAGAACTCCTTAGCAGATGTGTTAAGCAGACAAATCATGGATCCCCACGAGTGGAAACTGGATCATCATGTATTTCGGAAATTGACAGTGTCATGGGGAACTCCAGACATAGATCTGTTCGCTTCTCCACTAAACCACCAGCTGCCAAAGTTTTGCACAAAAAGGTTTCATCACACAGCTTGGAAAGTGGATGCTCTTTCTTTCAGTTGGACAAATCTTCATGTGTATGCCTTTCCACCTCTGCCTCTTCTCCCAAAGGTACTCCTAAAGGTCAGACAAGACAAGCCAAGGATGATTTTAGTAGCTCCAGATTGGCCTCGGCAACACTGGTACCCATTACTGAGGAGTTTGGTAAGGAAGCCTCCATGGCCTTTACCTTTGATTCCACACCTATTGTCTCAGAGGGACGGTCATCTACTCAATGTCAAGCTTCACTCTCTTCATCTAACAGCCTGGCATATTCTGTTTTGAAACACAGCAGGTCTCAACTTCCTCAACAAGTTTTGAATGTGATTATGGAAGCCAGAAGACCTAGTACAAGGAAAGTGTACACAGAAAAATGGAAGAGATTTTTATTTTGGAGTGCAGCAAAGAATTTGGAGGTTTCTGAGCCTAATTTGAGTGTGGCTCTTCAATATCTGACTGAGTTATTGGACAAAGGTTTGTCTTTCTCTTCCATTAAGATTCATGCTGCAGCAATTTCAGCTCACTATGATTGTGACCCACCATTGTTTTCTCATCCTTTGTTCAAGCAATTTCTTAGAGGGGCAAAGAATATAAGACCCCCGAGACGAGCTCCTACTCCTGCTTGGGATCTCAATTTTGTGTTGGAGAAACTTACTCTACAACCTTTTGAGCCTGCGGCTACTGCTGACTTGAAATATTTGTCATGGAAGACTGCTTTTTTGTTGGCCATTACTTCTGCAAGAAGGGTTTCTGAATTGCAGGCCCTTATGGCGGTTGAGCCTTTTTTGATTTTCCATAAGGATAGGGTATCATTACGTACTAATCCTTCCTTTATGCCTAAGGTGGTTTCTAGTGTGGCTTTGAACCAAACTATTCATTTGCCTACTCTTATGCAGATCCCCAAAATAAGGGGGAAAAGATTTTGCACACTTTAGATGTACACAGGCAGTTGCGTTATTATTTAAGCAGGACTAAGGATTTTAGGCAGTCTCAGCAGTTGTTTGTTTCTTTTGCTTTGAGTTCTCAGGGCAAGCCTGTGTCAAAACAAACTATTTCTAAGTGGATTGGGTTTTGCATTGCATTTTGTTATTCCCATCATGGCAAGGAGATTCCAGCTGGGATTAGGCCTCATTCCACTAGGGCTACTGCCACTTCAACAGCATTTCTAAGGGGTGGCAACTAAGGATATTTTGGAGGCAGCTACTTGGAGTTCAGTGCATACTTTCTCTAAGCACTACCACCTTCCTCTCTACTCTAAATCTAGGGCTGGTTTTGCCACGGCTATTTTGCAGGGCATGTTGACAGCTCCTGCTTCTTTATGATTTGCCAGCCTCCCTTACCTCTGCTTTGGGATTCTACCCAAGTGTTAGGACTGCAGCAATGTGGTATGAAGAACATAGTACAGTTTTGTACCTACCATAAGTGTAGATGTTCGAAGATCCACATTGCTGCAGTCCAATTTACCCTCCCTCCTTCCCCTCTGTGTTTAGGGGTGGTTGTGTGGGTGGGGTTATACTCTTGTAAATTTGTATATATTGTATATATATATTTGGTGCAGGAGTGTTTGGTGTTTTTTGGTTTTGGCCTTATTTTTTTAGGGTCTTCTGACATCTGGGGCAAGAAAAGACTGAGGATATGACGTCGGTCATGCGCATTTGTACCCTGACGTCCTGACGTCAGATTAATGCGCCTTGACCGACGTCAGCCATATACTTTGGTATTCGGGCCGACTGGGACAGCGGACTACCCAAGTGTTAGGACTGCAGCAATGTGGATCTTCGAACATCTACATTTATGGTAGGTACAAAACTGTACTTTTCTTAAGGTAGCCAAATGCCTCGTCATCTAATTAGTGACGTGCATGAATGGATGAATGAGATTACCACTGTCCCTACCTACTATTTAGACAAACCACAGCCAAGAGAACAGGCTTGGCAGAATCTAGCACAGGATCTATAGACTACAGAATATTGCCATCTTGTCTAAGATGGGATGCCACATGATATCATCCATGACAAGGTTTCTAAAACCTTTATCAGGATGAACAAGAAAATATACTTCTCTGCCACTTTGTGGCTTAGAAACCACAACTGTTTGTCTTACCTATCCAGATTCCTGTCCTGCATACTGGATCAGGAGCTGTTAAAGCTTTCCTCCACCCTTGAGTATGGAATCAAGGAACATTTGGTCAAAACTTTATCTTTGATATCTACAGTAGATTGCCATTATGGCGTGTTGCAGTTTTGAATGGGCTGAAGTTACTGCAGAATGCTTAGGCATGGGCTTGAAGAGGATAGCCTGGCAGAGGCTTATCTTCCTTGAGAAAGAGCTCTGGCATTCCATCATGGATGCTTTGTTCATGGGGTAGGATTTATTCAGACAGCCATTGTAGGACTTGGTTGATGATCTCGCATAGAAGCAGTCCATCTCCCTTTGGATATCTGTATTAAAAGCACTTTATGTTGTCAAACAGCTACCCCCCTCCAAAAAAAAAAAAGTAGAGACCTACTTACTGATGAAGTCACTCATGTATTGCAGTCTTATCTACTTTGGTAGTGTCATTCAAATTATTCAAAAAGATTGACTGCAGTGGTACAACATTTGTGGTCTTGACTGCCAAATAAGCACTGTCCTTGTTGTGAGTGCAGGTTTCCAAGTTTGTACTGGCTTGAGGAACTACCACAAAGGATCTCTGGGTTTTCAGGTTGTTGTGGGCAGACACATCTTAGAGTGTTTAGATCATCACCCAGAAAAAGGCTTCCCTCAGGGAAACATACCTGCAGATCTCTTGAGGCAAGCCCAAACTCTACTCCTCGACTGAGCTCTGCAGAATGTTTCTTCCTGAGAGTGATGCTTATGGTTTTTCTCGTTCCTTTTTATTCTTAAGGTGTTAGATGGCTTCCATCCCATCTTGGACCTTAGTGACTTCATTAAGCCTATCCAGTTTTCCAAGTTTCAGACAGTGACTCTCCAGAGAGTTATTTCATGCTGCAATATGTTGCATGGATGCTGTTGCTAGATACATTAATATCTGGACTGCACAGGGAAAAAAGTTTTCAGATGGTGTCTGTCCAGAGCGATTATGCTTAACTGGATTGGAGCTGAATATTCTACATTGCTGATTATTCCTGCTCATAGAGTGAGTCCAGGAAATCATTTTATTTATTTTTTCTTTTATAAACTGTGTAACAGAACTAGTCCAAGGACCATTTTCAGTCACAACTTAGGCCCAACAGGCAAATCTAAAGTGTACATAATAGAGTATTGTCATGAATTAAAGTTCAATAATTATGTTGAAAATGTATATTTAAAAAATGAAAACATCCCAATGAGCAGAAATTAAGGTATGTTTTAAAAAATAATAGCATAAATGCATAATCACTTATGTAAAAGTGGATACAGTACGTGAATATGTTAGTTTCCGTATAGTCTATATGAATTGGGTACTATGCAGTCATCTAGTAGAGAAATTTAAACTAACTTATCTGCAATTAAGGTTTAAGAGGAAGATGTTGAATTCAGAAAAGGAATTCCTGTAGTGTAGAACAGAAACAAGATATGAAGAATTGCACATGTAAAGTACATAGGATCTGTATCATTTCACTGATGTCAAGGTACACAGAGAACTGAAAAGACTGAACAGAAAACATTGAAAGTAACAGGCGCCATCAAAACTGTCAAATCCATAAAAACTAATTAAAATAATTAAAAGCAATGTTTGGCAGGGAGTCAAGCCTTCTTGTACTCCCCATACCCTTGCTATGTTATGTATACGAGCTCCAAGATCAATTAGCAGTGCAGCAGTGTGGAAAGACAATAAATTCTCTTACCCACTCACCACCAGTCTTCCACAAAACACACAGCTACAGACACAAAATAGCAATGTGAGAACAGAACATATCCATTAATTTGCTTTGCTCCAGTTCGTTGAGATCGATCCATATCATCTTGTAACTGCAGCATTAAGTAAAATAGAGTTTTACTGAATGCTGAAAAACTAAACATCAGCTTAGGTGGTCTCTGGCAAATTAGTGATACACTGTATGTGTGTGTGATGGAGAGATATGCATACATAAAGCACAAATGGTAGTGTTGTGCAGAATTAAGAGGATTTTTTTCTTTTTCCTTGTTAACCAGCTAAGTGAGCTGATCCATGCGCCTTTTTTCAGCCATTGCATAGGTGCTAAAGCACAAAGCATTATATTGATACAAATGAGGAAAAAAAGCAGAGTTTGCATGACTAAACAATGTAACTATGAAACGAGTCAGAACTTGCATAAGTTGCATAACTACAAAGAAACGTGCATAACTATATATGCATGCATCAGAATTTGTATGGCAACAGTAATTAACTATACATAAACATGCCAAACACAAACAAACAAAACATGCCAAACTGTACATCAGTATTCAGCCATGCTGTAAGCATTAAAATCAATACAAATGGCATGGCGAATCAGAGATTACAGTTTTAACTAATAAGATAATCTCCACTGTGACTTTTGGAGTAGAACAGTAATTGACATAACTGCAGTTATAACAGAAGGCTAACTTTATTAAAAATACTTAGACTACACACGTCTGTTATACAGAATAGTAGGACTTTGAAAACCTAGCTTTTCATACATAGTTGAATATTTGCTGTCCTGTGAGTGAAAAAATCTAGCTAGCAGCTTAATTACAGTAATGTTTTTTAAAATTGTTTAGGGGGAACATTTTTGGTGAAATGACCCATTGCCCTAGAAACAAGTGCATTTAGTGTCCAAGGTGTTCCATAAGGTCTTTTCTAAATCCTAAGTATTCCGTCAGCTGGTTGAGATCTGTGGAAAAATATTTTCAGTTTGTAAGGACAATTTTACAGAAGTTTTTTTTTTTTTTCTCCAGAAGCGATCCTGTTGGGATGTCTTATTAGAGTCATTGTGTCATTTTCAAGACTCCTGAATGACTAATGGGGGTAGGTATTCATCTGTATTTTCCTTCCATGAGAGAGGCAGATTGTTATTTATGATTTTAGCTACAAGTGTGGATAAACAAAGAAAGGCAGGGGCTGTTATCGATGGCCATTTGGCTTTTTGTAGGGTTATGCTGTGGTGCTCTAATTGGGGAGGGAGGTTGATGAATCTACAAATTACATTTATAGTTTGAATTTTGTTGATGTTTTAGGCTGAGGAGAAGAAAGTGGTTGGGAGGACATACTTTGATTTAGGTATGAAGATGCTTTTAGCAAAAGCTAGATTGTCTTCCTTTGTAAGGTGATTTGAGATGGAGTAGGTGACTTTTGTTTCAGTAGTTACTTTTAAAATGCTTTAAACTGGTATATGTTTTTAATGAGAGAGTTGGATCCCATGGTTAGGTCAAGGTATTGTATTTCTCTGCTTTGAAAATGTGTTTCTTGTTGGGTGTGTAGATGGATGGAGGCATGGTTTTGATAGCTTCTGTTATGTGCTAAAAGTCATAGCTGCTATTTTGGAGACATTTAGTGTAGGTTGGTTGTTGGAAAGTCATGTGTAAAGAGAGGAAAAGCCTTTCTGCAGGCCACTTTGGACAGCTGTGTAAGTGAGACCAATTCTGTAAAGTATGATGTCATTTACATAAAGAGTGATGTAGCTGGAGGGATGCAAATAATATCACTGATAAAAAGTGAATCCAATATAATTCTTAATATAGAGCTCTAAGGTGAGGGTACTAATGTTTTCTTTCTGTACTGTTTGCTGTCTGTACTTACTTTGCAGCCTGTTGTTAGGTAGCTTTTGAACTAGGTGACTGTATATACACTCAGATTAAAGGAGTTAAGCTTTTATAGTAGGATTTTGTGGTCAGCAGTTTAGAAGGCCTAATACAGATCTATGAAAATAGTCTCAGTTAGCTAGCCCTTCTACTTGAAGTGAATATTTTTTCTGTCACTCTATATGTGAAAGTTAAGGTATTGTATCTGCTACAGAAACCATACTGTGAGTCAATTAGAAAGCAATATTTGCCAAGACATGTATATAGTTGATTGTAAGTGAGATTTTTAGATGCCTTCATTATTGGGCAATGGATAGATACAGTCCAGAATTCATGAGTAAAAGAATGCTGAAGTGTTTTTGGGATTGGCATTGTGAGTGCTTGCACTTGGTGGTGGTGGGGTGTTCTTGCAGTGATGTAAAAGTTAAAGATATGAGCTAGTGGTCTAAATAGTTGTGCGGCACTCATTTTGAAGAATGATAGGGGTATTGTTGTCCAATTTTTTTAATAGGTCTTTTTTATACTGATTTTGGTGACATCTCCCCTCAAACAGAACAGGGGAAACAGTGCGTGGTGAAGCTGAAATATGTGGGACTGGTTGAGCATTTTTGGTGGTGGGGGGTGTGGGGGGTGTCAATGAGTTATTGTTGAATAGAGGGGCAGCTATGTCTAGGCTGAGGCATGATTATTTCCAGGATGACTGATGTGCTGATTAGTGTTTAAAAGTCTTCTAATGTGTTCAGGTCAGACATACTGTCTGTGCTGCTACCTGTGGTATTGTTAAAGCAGGCTGTGCAGCTGATTACATTGTCAAACTGCTTAGGTTACACCACTGAGGACTGTAGCTTCGAGCGCAGATAAGATGACTGTGCATTTTTAGTTTCTGGTTTACAAGAGAATGTCAAGGCAAGGAAAGATTGGTAGTCTTGGGCATCTTATGCAGTTTTCTATTTAACTCAGGCCTTATCCCTGTCTTTAATAAGTTTATTTATGTTGGGGAATAGCTGAAGGGGGAAGGTGCTCTTTCAAGTATCTTTTTATTATTGGGAAGTGCATATTAACAATTACTCTGGTTAGGAAACTAAATATATATAGTTGTTAAC
This sequence comes from Protopterus annectens, assembly GCF_019279795.1. NCBI lineage: Eukaryota > Metazoa > Chordata > Ceratodontiformes > Protopteridae > Protopterus > Protopterus annectens. The sequence goes on from NC_056744.1 coordinate 731,196,557, forward strand.
CAACAGTATGGTTAAGTGTGATCAGCACCCTATATATGGACACTTTGGATTACCAGAGTTTGCTGGGATTTTTTTTTTTTATTTCCATATCTTTTCCCCCTTTGCATGCTGACCATCAAGCCATGTCCCAGTCAAGCTAAGCCTGTTTGTTCCTGTGGTGTGAAGGCTGCTCAGGAGAAGCTGGCATATAGGCAGACATGAGGGTTGTTTCTGTCTTTTTAGGCATCCCAGAAAACTGAGAGCACATGTTTGTGCTCATAATCCCACCCCCTTGTGGTGATTTGAACACTTGCATCATTGTAAGAGCTGCTTGTGCCCTTTTGCCCTGTGCATACATTTTTATTTGCATGTGGTAGCAAGGGCTAATATCTCTAGCTTGGATAGCCACTGCCTTCTTGCACTTATGGAGTATTGGTGAGCCAGATATGGACTACATCTCTCTCCATGATGGGCATGCCAGTCTTCCCCTGCGTATGTCCATCCTCCCCTGCAATCTCTGTCAAGTGCCTGAGCCACTACTCAAACTCAGATTGCTTAGGTTGTATTCAGGACTTTATTCCTGTGTGTGAAAAAAGCTGGCTTACCCTTCTGGGTCTTTTGACAGTGGTGGCTATTGCAATCCTGATGGTATTGTTTGAGTTTTGGATGATATTGATGTTGCAGCAGGCAGTGAGTTGTCAGATTGCAGAGTACTCACACTTTCACAGATCTTCTGATATCATACCCCTGTTCTCAGACCTTTGAATGGTGAACTGTTACTAGAAACCTCTAAGGAAGATCCCATTTCTGCTGCCAAACCAATAGCAGATAATGATGAATAATGCTTCCCTGGCATGTTAGTGAGCCCACATCAGCTCTTCTGCATTTCAGAGGAAGTTGTCTCACATGGAGAAGGGGCTCCACATCAGTTATTAGTTGCTCCCCTTTCATACTCCTATCACTAAAGTGATGCAAACAAAGCTGCATCCAAGGTTATTCCTAATTCAGTTTAGTAAATAGTCTGTCATGTGATAACCTAAGCAAGCAAGGGGACAAAAGCTAAGGCCTAGTGTCTGCATTCCTAAATTGATAGTTTTAACACTTTTGTTACTGACCATTTTGTGGAGCCTTTATCCTAACTGCTTTTTATTTGGCTCCTCTCCATAAAGGACTATATCTCCAAAGTGCTTTGAAGTATTCATAATTAATTCCAGATTTTCACAGAGTGATATTGGAGGCTGTCTAAAAATATCCTTAGATAATGCTCCTAGTTTCAAAGGCAAAAGAGCAACTGAATCTTGAATTTCTAATGAAAAAGAAATCATTTTCATGTCAGTGTATAAAAAGAACAAAAATATTCACAAAAATGCATTGTGTTTTAAGCTTTAGTTTTTTTAAGCTTTAGCCTTTTAAATGTGAGGTCACAACAACAGTATATTTGGCTCCCTGCTAAACATCTGCTGCTGAGGGCACCTTTCTCTTTTCCCCTTATCTCATCCCATGGACCACTCAGACTGAGGCTGCCAGTTGAGATCAGAGCTGTCAGAGAACAATTTTCAGTCAGCTGAGGAGATGCAGGGGAAATGAAGGCATTATTATACTACATCATCACTTCTTGCAGTAGGTATGTCATTATCTGCTGTTTTTCACTGGGACGTAGGATGTGCAGTGACATCTTATAGGTAAACACACACTCCTGGACATGGAACACTAAAGCATCTGTCCTACCTCTCCTATGCAAGTCATATGTGTGGCACTTTGCTGAACCCTTGCCTCTATTACCATATAATACATTGCCGAAGCAAAGACTTTGATGTCATCCATCTGTTCTAGTTGAACTGCCATTTACCACTTATGCCTATGCCCCCAATCTGACTTTCCAGCATCCTAGGTTGCTAGTCAGTCCCAGATTGCCAGTATCACAGGCACATGCCCAGTCCATGTGACAATGGGTTGGCTTCTTAAAACAGCAATGTATGTATTTGATAACTTTTATATTTGTTACTATGTAGAGAACAGGATCTATGCTTTAATTTTAAATTGAATGTTTTGCAGTTGCTGCATTTTGTCAGTCTATAATGACCATTCTTTCTTTAGTTTGGACTGTGATTTTCTGTTTAGTGATTTCAGATTTTTTTTAATGTAGTTATCTTTATACAACACATTAGATATCTTAGTAGCAGAAAAAGCAAGGTGATAAAATTTCAACTGTTCTGATAACAATCTGCTATTGTAAAAAAAATATTTTTGCTGTAGAACATAAAGTGATGGAAAATGTCACTTCCGAGAAGTAAGTTTTAAGTTCTGTACTTCATTAAATACATTAATGATATGATTCTGATATTTGCTTGAGTTGTTAGCCCAGACAAATGTCCCATATACATGATTGATGTGAAATGAAAAGCACAAAAAATGAGCAGCGTAACAGCTATTTGGGTACCTACCAATAATAGACCATATATCTGAAACCATTTAAAAGTTTGTAGCATATTTCTTACAAAAATATGCTATAGCATAAACAAATACAGAATTCTTACATTTGGTGATTTCAGTGTACATTATCTTCATGTAATGTGTCAGTCTTGAATTACAGGTTATTACATCTATGTTTTTAGATAGGAGTTATAAAAGAGAGCTATTAAATAATATGGCTGATGAAATTAGATCTAGGCGATTACTAGCTTTCCCACGTATTCTCTTACAACCATTTAACAAGCACAACTATGTTAGTTCGTATAAAGATCAAGTCATTGCTTGTTGCCTAGATATGACAATTGATCACTTTGATATAAGTAATGTTATTAGGAAGAACTGGAAAATTATTGAAGGGAATGCAGAGTTACTTAATTTGGTAGATAATACTCCAAAGTTTTTGTATAAAAATAATTTTAATATTAAAAAGATCTTGCAAAATGATACCACCAAAGTTCCACCTCAGCAATTTACGTCTAGTAAAACTAAGGGGATGTACAAATATAGTCAATGTTCTGTTTATAGGTTTATTTTGGAAGGCCCCCTTTTATATCTAACACATTTAGATACTACTATACCCATTATAGGGGTTTATGACTGTAATACTGAGGGGATAGTATACATTGGTGTTTGTTCTGATTGCGATTGTTTTTATATAGGGATGACCGTGAGAAGTTTACAGAAGAGAATAAAGGAACACATTTATGCTATTAAATATCAAAATGGCAACAATGCCATTTACAAACACAAAATGAAGTGTGATTTTAAGAAATTTGGGTTCACCATTCTTGAACGTGTACCTAGGGATTTGAGAATGGGTGGCTATAGGAGCAAAACTGAACAAAGGGAGACCATGTTGCATGTAAATATGGGGGCAGATACTTATCCAGGTTTAAATTATTTTATTAATATTAAATGTTTTCTTAAGGACAGGAGGTTAAATATCAAAAAATAAGAACTTTTATAACTCAGTTTATCACAATATTTATTCATTATTGTTAAGGCATTTGGGCAGGTGTTTCTTTTGTTAATTAATGTTGATTATGTAGTTAATTGATAACCAATTGTTAATGGATGTGTATGTATAAATGTGTTTTTTCTAACTCAGTTTGTTTTCTGAAGACGTCTGTGGTGGACGAAAGTGATTAAACATTTTTTGCGCTAAAGTTTCTGGTTTTCTTAGCCTGCCTTGGTGGTTTTTGTAATTTTTCAGTTTTTTTCTTTCCACCTATTTGTGTGTTGGGGCATTTTTTTTTGTTTGTTTTGTAATGTGTGTCAGCACATGAGAATATGGTATAAATCATATAAAAAGAAAAAATCACTGTTCAGGAGAAATACCTATGGTTTGCACTTCTGGTGTAATACCATCTCAGTACTGATATGTTATGGATATGCTTTGCATTCCTCACCTTAAACAGAATTCCTATACTTTCCCCTAATGCAACCCTATTATAATACAACATGGTAGACTATGATAATAAAATAACTCTGCATGTCTGTGTATAAGAGGCATTATGTTTTTTGTAGTAAAAACTTACAATTATACATGGACATTCAACTGTCAGCTGCACCTAAGTTTATCCTCCATTTAAGGAGTTACATGTAGTCCAGCAATACCATGCCATTTTATTCTGGCCCATACAGAACTTTTTGATATTGGCATCATTTTAGTGATAGAAAATGTAAATTTTCCTGCAAAATGTGTGTGATTTTTTTTTTACATCTGATGTAATGCATCCCAGAAAACAAATGTAATGTACATTGGCAGCTTGGCAAATTCTAATGGCCAAACAGGCCCATTGATCGTGAGATCATACAGGTATATATATCTCTGAAACAGTTTGAAATTTTCTTGTAGAATGGGTTGGACCAACATATCTCTATATTCAGTTAGAACTTCTGCTTTGGTTGTGGAAGAAACATCTTAAATTTCTGAGTGCCATTTCCCAGTATGAGTTTTTTTTCCCTCTGTGAACATTTCTAATAAATGAAAACAACACTTTTAGAAATAATCAGTCAGTTTTAGTTCTGCTTTTATAACAGCACAATGTGTTTATGATTTTATATTTAATACTTCTGCTATCATGACAAAAGGAAAATATCCATGTTTATTGCGAATTGAATTTAGAGAAATTTACAATGGGCAACCTGTGAAGCTGTAGTAACAAATGCAACAATGCTAAAAGCCAAAACACTGAGCTGTGCCTTCATTTCTTTCATGTGCTGCAACAAAACAATAGTTTTAACTGTTTTTTTTTTTTTTTTACTTAAGACTCTCTTAGTAGAATATGCTTTTTCTGATACATACATTTCCTTTGAAACTGAAGAACTCATAACTAGTTTACAGATGAAAGCTGTGATTATTTTTTCATATACAGTTTCTTTCAAACACACATACACATACATTCACTATGATGCTTCCTGGAAGCTAGATGAGTGAATGTTTAACTGTAATTATAGTCTGCTTCTCTATATTCCATTCACTCCTTTACCAGTTTAATCCTTCTCTGTCCTGCCCTGTGATCCTTCCACTTTGAGCTTAAACTTCAGTATTTTAATTTCTTCTGCTTCCTCATCTCCATATCTCCAGACCTTTGTAAATATTGTACACAGTGTATTTAAATGCATATATTGCCATCAATTTATAATTTGTATTCTGCATTTGTCTGAGTAATATTTGTTATTACAGTCAGTTTTTATTTTACTTCAGTTTTGCATAGCCCGGGCTGAATCTGGAAGTGGTCCAGCTAAATCAGTGCTGTACCCTTGTTAATAAGTGAAATAACTGCTTGATAATGAAAATGCCTCGAAGCCTTCTACTACACATGTTTCAATATAGATGCTGAAAATATTTTTTTTTATCTGAGTAGACTGAATTTTTTTAATAAAGCTATTCTGTGTATTAACTTTCCAGAAGATTTGATAATCTGTTGCATTTTGTATGTTTTTGAAGTATGCATACTTAATGTAGATTTAGAAAGTTTGCTTGATATACTTTGTTCTAGAGGACTGATATTTTTTATTGCTTTAAGTCATGGCAGCAAAAAGTTATGCATTTTTTCTAAGTTGCAGGAGCATCACAGTTAGTTATATTGAGTTTCAGCAGATGTGTGCAGTCCCCAGCAACAAAGCTTACCTCCTGCATTAAAACAGTAATTTTTTTGTAGTTTGCTAAGTCTTGTAATTTTAGTGATACCACAAAGTGCAGTTAGCAAAATTTATCTGTCATTACTTCGCACAAACATGTGTATGTAATACACCTTTATGTTTGTGTGTATGTATATACACACACACACACACAAACACACACACACACAAACACACACACACACACACACACACACACACGCGCACACATATACAGTGGATATAAAACATGTACATATCCCTGTTAAAATGCCAGGTTTTTGTGATATAAAAAATTAGACCACAATAAATCATTTCAAAACTTTTCCCACCTTTAATGTGACCTATAACCTGTACAATTCAGTTGAAAAGCAAGCAAATCTGTTAGGGGAAAAATATACAAAATAAAAAACGTACAATAAGCCGGTTGCTTAAGTGTGCACACCCTTAAACTAATACTTTGTTGAAGCACCTTTTGATTTAATTACAGCATTTAGTCTTCTTGGGTACACACTTGCCGTCAATTAAAGAGACTCTGATTAACTCCAAATAAAGTTCAGCTGTCCTAGTAGGATTTTCCTGACATTTACTCACTTGCCTGCTACAGCAAAAGCCATGGTTCACAGAGAGTTTACAAAGCATCAAAGGGATCTCATTGCTAAAAGGTATCAGTCAGGAGAAGGGTACAAAAAAATTTCTACAGCATTGGATAGATCATGGAACACAGTGAAGACAATCATCAAAAAGTGGAGAAAATATGGGACAACAGTGACATTGCAAACAACTGGACGTCCCTTCAAAATTGATGAAAAGACAAGATGAAAACTGGTCAAGGAGGCTGCCAAGAGACCTACAGCAACACTGAAGGAGCTGCAGGAATTTCTGGAATGTACTGGTTGTATACTATATGTGACAACAATCTCCCATATTCTCCGTATGGCTGGACTATGGGGTAGGGTTGCCAGACGGAAGCCTTTTCTTACACAGAAAAAACATCCAGGCCCTGCTAAAACTTGCAAAACAATACATCAGGTCTCCCAAAAGCATGTGGGAAAATGTGTTATGATCTGATGAGACCAAGGTTGAACTTTCTGGCCACAATTCCAAACAGTACTTTTGGCGCAAAAACAACACTGCATAACTAAAAGACCGCCATCCCCATGGTGAAGCATGGTAGTGGCAGTATCATGCTTTGGGGTTGCTTTTCATCAGCTGGAACTGGGGCTTTAATCAATATGGAGGGAATTATGAACAGTTCCAAATACCAGTCACTTTTGCCCCAAAGCCTTCAGATGTCTGCTCGAAAGCTGAAGATGAAGAATTTCACCTTTTAGCGCGACAATGATCCCAGGCATACATCCACATCAACAAAAGAATGGCTTCACCAGAAGAAAATTAAAGATGTGAAGTTGTTCTGTCTCACTGTTCATTCTTACAGATGGGTTCAGTCCCTATCCCTGGCTCCGAGTCGGCCAACTACAAAGCTCGAGGTCTTCAGACAGCTTGAGGCCAAGTCCTTATCAAATGATGCACCTTGAGTTAACTCAGATCTAGTTTGCCGCTGCAACAAATTGGAGGTTTCCTCACAGCTTGGGTCAGTATAGAAACATTTATGTTTATTAATAGTTTTTTGCAATGTAATAACTTTCAACATTTGTATTAGTGTGTAGCTTAACTTCTGATAGTGCTTTTTATAGCCTTGTTGGCCTTTGTTTATCAGGCCTTTATTATCTCCCTTCCCTTCCTTTTGGTGTGCCTTAGCAGAGTGTTAGTAGTTTAGAAGTGTGTTTTAACACACATTTATAGCTTATTAGAGTGTGTTTCTACAACTTTAACAGTTAAACTCTATTTAGTATTTATTATACAGCCTATTTGTTTTTCAAGGGCTGTATTAATAACAGTGTTTAGTAGATTAAAGTGTGTTTAGTAGGTATTTAGTAGTTTATAGCTTATAAGAGTGTGTTGTTGCTGTTAATAGTTAGATTCTATTTAGTATCATAGAGGCAGTTGTTTTAAGAGCTGCTTATATCTTAAAATACTTGTGGGTTTTGGACTTGTGTGTGTGACTTTGTATCTTATTAATACTGATTTCTTGTGTGCATTTAAAAAAATTGCTTATTATTGCTGATCAGGAAAAAACACCCAAGTCTGGTTTTAAAAAATGTCCAAAGTGTGGACAGAAAATGTATGTAACTGATAGTCACATCAATTGCGTCTACTGTTTGGGTGCCCTGCACTTACAAGAGAGTTGTTCTAGCTGCCATTCTTTTAATAGCAGGGTCCTGCATGAAAGAAGAAGGAAACTGATTGACAGAGTACTTGTAAAATCATCTTTTCAGAAAGCTTTGGGTGACCATGATGAAGCTGGCAAATCCCTGAAATCTTTTAAGTCCGCTAAGTCTTTGTCAGAGCATAGAGTTTCGGATCCAAATACATCTAAAAAGACATCGACTCCACAGCCTTCGGAGCCAAGCATCTTAACTTTTTGGAGCCAGTCCCCAGTCCTGGAACTGGTCTCAGAAGTACTTAAGTCACCTATCTTACAATCAGTGGCACCCTCGATCCACTCTTCTCAGTCCTTGATAAGCCTATCTAGTTTGGATGTGGATTGTGTGGTGCAGAAGTTGTTACAGGCACCAGCATTTGCAAAATTTTTATCATCTCCGACCCAAGTTGTTTTGGAACCAAAAACTGTTCCTGCATCATCTTCTTTTCCTCCTCCGAGCCATACTGGTCCATCAGAGCCAGAGGAGTTGGAGCTGATGATTGTGGAGTCTTCAGAACCGACACCTGCTCCAGTGCCATCGGTTCCGATTACTTGGACCTCCTCGGAGCCCATCGAGGAGTCTAGGAGCTGTAACTCACCGGTCGGGTCCAGGGAGGATAGTCGCACCAATCTTTTGGTTCTGACTTTACCTTATGGGTCCTCAGCTCAGATGAATTCGGCTCCTACCTCTGGATCAGAACTTGCTGTCCCAGTGCCGAGGGAATCATCTGTTTCTTCGGATCCAGGGGTTCCTTCCCACAGGAGCAGAGGTGCCTTTGAAGCCATGCGGAGAGTAATGTCCCCCAGGACATCCACAACTTCAGGGCCGACTACCTCTTCCCTAAAAGTGCCTTTGTCTACTTCTGCCTCACAGATCCCTTTGAAGTGTAGAGACCCTGAGCCTCAGAAAGCCCCATTGGGTGGTCCCTGATGAGGTTCCCAGGAAGAGAATTTGCAAGAGGAAGCATCTAGACTCCCCGGAGTCTATCACATCTGACAACGACTTGGATGAATCAGAAGGGTCCCCACGGTTCCCCTCTGAAGATATCTCATTTGCAGATATCTTGGAAATCCTAAAGCAGAGGGGTGGCTGGAAGCCCACCAACCCTACTGAGGATGAGTCGGTCCTCCTGAAAGCTTTTGGGTCTCAGCCCTCCACCTCTTGGGTGTCTCTGCCCTTCGATGGGCTTATGGAGCTGGTCTCACAAAGGGCATGAGAGTCTCTGGACACCATGGAGCCTGTCCCTAGGAGGCCCAATAAATTTCTTTCTGCCCCTCATGATAAGACCTTTCCCACAAAGGGAGTGCCTGTTGATTCTATGGTGGTGGTGGCAGCCATCAAAAAGGAGATGTCGGAAACTTCTTCTTCTGTCCATCCTCCTAACAGAGACTCTAAGATCATGGATAGATACGGGAAGTGCATATTTAGTTCAGTGACTTTTGCCATGTGTTCACTGAACTACCTCACACATTTTACAAGACTGCAAAGAGACCTCCTTAAAGAGCTTGGAGATACTCTACAGGCTACGGTAGCTGAGGGAGCTACAGACAAGGTTGCATTCCAGCTTGCTACCCTTAATTCCATAGTGAACTCTTCCATGCGTCTGATTTCATATGTAGCTGATGGAATGAGTAGGGCAGCGGGTACAGGAATTGCTCTTAGGAGATGGTCCTGGATGCAGTTATGTTCCTTTGCAGAGCCCTTTAAGTCATCCTTTGTCAACATCCCTTTCGATGGCTCATCTCTTTTCGGGCCCAAAGTTAGGGAAACCCTCACCAGGTATGAGCAGGAACGAAAGACTCTGCCGTCAGAGTCCATTTTTCTACCCCTACTAGACCCTACCCCAAGGGTCAAAAGGGAGGAAAGATGTAGTTCTGAAAAGCCCAAGGAGCCTTTCTAGACACATGTGCTGAACCCCTCTCCAGGGGAAGAGGAGGAGGAAATAATGGAAGATGATGCCTTCGCGGCAGAGGGGGGTCTGCAAAATCAGGGTGACAGAGATCAGTTCTTTGGGAAGCCCTACCAGCGCTCCTGAAAGGAGGCCCGACTGTCCTACTCTGGAGGCAGTCGGGGGTTGCTTATCTTTGTATCCAGATGCCTGGCTAAAAATAACAAATGACAACTGGGTACAAAGCATAATTTCCAGAGGATATTTTATTCCCTTCACCACTCCTCCTCCCCTTGATAACAAAAATCCCAGACATTCCACCCAGTTACAGTGAACAAGCAACAGTAGAGGTCCAACAGTTGCTAGAAGAAAAGAGACATCCAACCAGTCCCAGCAGACCCGATAGGATCCGGAACTTAAGATTTTTTTTAGTTCCAAAAAAGACTGGGAACTGGAGACCTATTTTGGACCTCAGCAGTCAAACAGATCTGTCAAGAAAGAGAAGTCCCGGATGGTCACACTACAGTCGATACTTCCCTTCTTATGGAAAGACAGTTGGATGTGCTCGATAGATCTCCAGGATGTGTACTACCACATAAAAATGGCCAGACCATCCAGGGATCATCTGCACTTCCGGCTGGGAGCCAATCACTACCAGTTTCAAGCCCTGCCCTTTGGTCTCACTACAACCCCCAGAGTGTTCACTAAATGTATAACAGTGGTCACAGCTCACCTGAGGCATTTGGGATTCCAGGTGTTTCCATATCTAGACGATTGGCTCTTTTCTGCCACCACCACGCATCAGCTTACACAAGCCAGGGACACCACACTTAATCTTTGCAATCAACTGGGGATTACCATAAACTCAGAAAAGTCTGCCTTGTCGCCATCGTAACATATTGTTTTTATTGGAGCAGATGTGGACACCACCATCACCAATTTAAAACTTCCTTTAGAAAGGAAATCAGTACTTCAAAAGCAAATTCTGAATGTCATTTCCAGAGACAAGTTGCCAGCCTCAGAAGTGCTAAAATTGTTGTGTATGATGGCAGATGCAATAATAGCAATTCCATTGGGTCATATGCACATGTGGATTCTACAATGGCTTCTGTTCACACAGTGGTCTTATCAAGAGCTCCCAATGTCATTTCTCATTATTCTAACAAACACATGCAAAAATGATCTTTAGTGGTGGTTGACCTCTCTCCAAGTAACTGTAGGTCGTCCTTTTATCCTACCCTCACCATTGGCCATGGTGACCACGGACGCTCCTCTGATCAGGAGGGGGGCATTTTCAGGGAAGAACAGCCCAAGGCACATGGACCGAACAAGAGACACATCTGCATATCAATGTCCTAGAGATGAGAGCGGCATTCTTGACTTTGCAGTACTTTTCAGGACTCTCTCCCTCTGGGGACAATTGTGATTCAGATGGAAAACATGTTGGTCGTCTAGTACTTAAACAAACAAGGAGGAACCAGGTTCTATCCCCTTTGTCAAGAGGCCCTAAGAGTATGGCAGTGGGCTACATCCACCCAGCGCTTTCTGATAGCAATGCACATCCTGGGGAAATCCAATGTCAGTACAGACAAACTGAGCAGGGCAATTTTTTTCCCTCAAAAAAGAAATAGCAGAAAGAATATTCCACAAGTGGGGCCAGCTTTGCTGCAATCTTTTTGCATCCCCCATGAACACAAAATGCAGAAGCTGCTTTGCCTTGATTCCCACTCCGGGAGATCCCCAAGGGACACACTCATACACAATTGGCCTCCGGGTTTCCTTTGTGCATTCCCACCAGTTCCCCTGATACCCAAAATATTACAGAAAGCCAAAGCCCTGGGAAGGACCATCATTCTAATAGCCCCTCATTGGCCTCGTCAGATTTGGTTCTACTTCCTTCTACCTCATCTGTTGGAAGAGCCTTGGATTCTGGACCCAGTTCCGGACCTTCTGATGCAGTCGTCTGGGGCTCTTCATCCCTCCCTTCAGTCCCTAAAATTGACAGCTTGGCTGTTCCAATTCCCAACATAGCCAGGTTCCATAACCTCTCAAACGAAATGCAACATATCTTAATATCTTCTCATAAATCCACTACTAGGAAGTTGTCCCTCACCAAATGGAAGAGATTTTCCATATTGGCTTCTCAGAATAACATTGACCCTTACCAAGCCTCTATTTCCTTTATATTAGACTTTCTGACTATGCTTTTCAACAAAGGAGCGGCAGCAACTACAAAATGTGTGCAGCTTGCCATCTCTAATTTTCATCTTGGTACTGAAGGCTTTAACGTAATGTCACACAAGCTATCCAAAGTCTTTCTCAAAGGGACTTTCTACCTTAGACCACCAGTTAAATCCCCTTATACCCCCTGGAACCTAAATTTTATGCTCTCGCGCATTATTCTCCCAACTTTTGAGCCAGCTTCTTCATGTGCTTTGAAATTTTTGTCTTGGAAGACTGTCTTTTTAGTAGCCATCACGTCTGCTTAAAGAGTCTTGGAACTACAAGCCTTGTCCATAAAACCTCCGTATTTGGTTTTTCATGCTGACAGAGTTTCACTGTGAACAAATCCTTCATTCTTACCTAAAGTTTGTACTGACGCTAACCTTAACCAAATTATAGATTTACCAGTGTTTTTCCCCTAAACACACCAACAATTTGGAGTATATGCTGCACAAACCTGATGTTCACAGACAGCTCAGATTTTACCTAGATAGAACCAAAGAATTCAGAAGATCTGAACAACTTTTTGTTTCCTTTTCAGATTCTAGAAAAGGTATGCCTGTGGCAAAAACAAACCTATCAAAATGGTTATCTGATTGCATCACTTTCACTTACTCAGCTGCCAATTTACCTCTACAACACAAAATTAAGGCTCATTCTACCACAGCTGTGTCCACATCTTCTGATTTTTCAGCTAGGCTGCCAATAGACAATATTTGTGCAGCAGCCACTTGGTCAAAGCCTCATGCATTTATCACTCATTACAAAGTCACCCGAGAAAGATAGTGCTTGGGACGCTACCCATCTGTAAGAATGAACGGCGAGATAGAGCAACTTCACATAAAGAAGTTATGTACTCACCATAACGTTCCATGTGAGTTGTTCATCTCGCCTTCATTCTTACTTCCCACCCTCCTGCCCCCTCCAGGTTTTTTGAGGACAGAGATTCATGTTTTATCATTGTTGCTTTGTCTTTCCTATGGTATTTACCTTAAAAAGTGACAGAATGGCATATGGTATTATTAGAGGCAGCAAACAAGATCTGAGGTAACTCAAGGTGCATCATGGGATAGGGACTTGGCCTCGAGTTGCCTGAAGACCTCGAGCTATGTAGTTGGCCGACTCGGAGCAGAGGATCAGCTCCGAACCCATCTGTAAGAATGAAGGCATAACTTATTTTTTTGGAATTACCCAGCCAGAGCCCAGACCTAAATCCAATAGGAAATCTGTGGGGTGACCTGAAGAGGGCTGTGCACAAGAGATGCCCTCACAATCTGACAAATTTGGAGTGCTTTTTCAAGGAAGAGTGGGCAAATATTGCCAAGTGAAGATGTGCCATGCTGATAGATTCCTACCCAAGAAGACTGAATGTTGTAATTAAATCAAAAGGTGCTTCAACAAAGTATTAGTTTAAGGGTGTGCACACTTATGCAACCAGCTTATTGTACGTTTTTTATTTTTTAGATATTTTTCCCCTAACAGATTTGTTTTTCAATTGAATTGTACAGTTTATAGGTCACATTAAAGGTGGGAGAAGTTTTGAAATGATTTATTGTGGTCTCATTTTTTTATATCACAAAACAGGGGTGTGTACACTTTTCACATCCACTGTATATATGTGTGTGTGTGTGTGTATATATATATATATATATATATATATATATATATATATATATATATATATATATGTATTTTGATGTAGTTATCACATAGTTCAACTTCACAGGTGGTTGATGTTCTGCATGACTTTAATGTTTGGTCAAAAACAGAGTTGATTGTTTATTGCTGAAGTTGAGATGGATTGTATCGAATGTAGCATGTAATGGAGTATTCACTGTGGTTGCAGTCCTGGAACCATGAAGTTGGTATGTATAAAGCAAAATGCCCCACATAAAATATTTTTTACATTTTCTTTGAGTGGTTTTCACTCAGGTATGTGTCTTTTGGTTTGCGTCAGAAAGTTTTAGTAAGCTGGTGTCATCTTCTAATAGCTGCTTTGGGCTGTTTTGGACATTTTCAGTTTTCCAAGCATGTAGTTTAGCTGTGTTTTGTTACTGTGTATGTGTGTTAGCATAATTTGATAGTTTTGTGTCATATTTTGGGTAGGGTTAGGTTTGAGTGTATAGTGTGTGGTTAACAGTGTGTGTTTTATTTGTTTGTTTGTTTATGTACACAATTGTATACATGCTTTATTCATGTATTTATTTTTGTTTAATAGTGCGTGTCTGTTTGATGTTTAAAACTATACATGTCTCTATGTGATTGCAGTATGAATGTTTGAAATGCTAAATTCCAAAGACAATACACATAAAAAAAAAAAAACATTTCAAACATTCATATTACTGCAGACCCCGAAACCCAAAACTACAAAAGACTGCAAGAGGAACATACTTTATTTTGTGATCTGTACTCTAAAATTTTACTGAAACACTAAGCCCTAATTTGTCTGAATATTTTTTTTTTCTAAGATAAGATGTAAGGTTAGAGTTTTGGCAGGCTTAGGGTTAGCTGGCATTACTAAGGTGGGGCATGGGGGGGGGCAGCTCAAGTTGGATGGAGGAGGAAGCTTTGCCTCCACCACACCACCTTGGTAATGCTTGCTAACCCTAGCCATAACTCTGCCTCTAGCCATATTTCCTAATACTAAACCTTGCCTTAGAAAATGCTTTCCATAATACTAACACTACATAACACAGCTCAGAGACACACACACACACACAGCCTAGCTTATCTGAAATGATACAGTGTTGATTTGTTATTTATTGTGCAACTTCTTGGTAGGACAAGAATTATTTTGATTTATAGTTTATTTTTATCTCAGATTTTCGTTGTTTTTGGAAGAACAGGATAGACTGTAAACAGGCAAACCATAATCCTCCCAAGGGGCCTGGTCAACTAAACGTTCATACATAGCTTACACATGACAGAGCTTATCTGAAACCATCCAGTGTTGTTTTGTAGGTATAAGACAATTTATTTAGGTTTACATTTTATTTTTTACCTCAGATTTATACAATTTTAATGAGGTGCAACTGAGAGTGATAGCAAGGACGTCCATCAAGGACGTCCATCATTTTAGTGCGACTGGCCCTACTGGTATGTTAGGTCCGATTGACTACTTTATGAATTACTTCCCCTTGTACAATGTTAGCTCAGTGTACTTTGTATTCATTTGTATATTGTTTGTATGATTTCCTCACATAATTTGACTTAAATTTCTAATTGTTTTAGTTTCTTTGAATTCTGTGGTCAGTGATTTCAATTTTTTTCCTTTAAAATCCATTGTTTGCAGCTTAGAATGGATTCCTTAAATGAGTCTACCATTAAGGATGTGCTGAAGTACAAGTATCTTGCCCAGTGCCCTAAATACTGTGCATCTGTAAAGGTAATGGCTGATAACATTAGATACCTGTTATCAGGTCTTTATGTCAAAAGTTGGATGATTTGCTTACTGTTATTATTAGTAGTAACTCTAGAGTTATTGAAGATGATTGTACCTGTGCAATTGGCACAGTTTGGAAAAGTATTTCCATATACATTAACGACTTGGCTGATGAGATAAATATTTGGAAAAGTTCATATAGAATACATTTAGCAAAGGAAGTATCCTCTGCCAGTAAATAACACTTAGCCCTTGTTAAACATGATGCTGTCAATGTCAACTGTGTAATTCAGGTTTTAAGTATCCAGCAATTTGAGGATTCAAAGCATGTAGAAGAAGAAAAAAAGAAGGGAGGAAATAAAAAACAATTAGGAAGAAAAAGAAATTGATGTCTATAATACAAAGAAATTATAAAAGACACTTTATGTAACACATAGATTATAGAGAATGAAAACATTCATTCACAAAACATTCAATTTTTCCAATAGAGAAGGTATTAAAAAGGGAGAAGGAGCATACTAAAAGGAAGAAATCTAAATTCAGCTTGGAAGGTTAAAGAATGTTACTGTAAGAGAAAAAAAGGAGAAAGACTGAAGGTGACAACATGCGCCTAGTCTGTGCAAATGAAATAAGAAGTGAAAACAGTGAGGTTACTAAAGCTTAACAGTGATGAAGATCATACTATTGAAAGAGTGTACGTTACTGCATTGGAAGTGGGAGATCCTTCAGATCTGGTCAGAAATAATGTACTAGTAACTGGAGATTCATTCATTTGAGGAACTGATACACTTGCAGAGATGATAACATTAAATAGTTTTATGCTTGCCAGGATCAAAAATATGGGATGTGAGTAGGGCCTTGGAATGCCTTACTGCAAGGAAGTATATGGATCCATTATTTTTTGTGTTGGTTCAAATTATATCATCTCCATGGATTCACTGACTAGGGATCTTGCAGTGTTCATCATATTGATCACTGTTGCAGTAATTTTAGCTGTATGGGTATATCCTGTCAAGGATATAACAGCCAGCCAGCTTCCAAAGCTTCAGGGCACTTTCCATGCACCCAAACTGTCAGACAGCTGAAGCTGAGCTGATTAAAAAAAAAGTTTGGGTGCGAAGCCCTTCAGAGCTTTATTGTCATCAGAGAGTTCACTCCTCTGAGGCTTTTGAAGATCAACATGTGTTTTCTTTTTCTGGGCAGATAAGTTCCCTTTGGGGGAAAAAAAACTTCAATTTTAATTTTGTTGATGTTTTATTACTTTCTTCTTCAGGAAAGTTATTTTAAAGCTGGAGTTTTGTGTTATAATGGACTCTGTCGACACTGTAAAGTACTTTGAAACAGTTAGTCATTTTAAAAGTGGTGTAAAGCAACTGAAAACATTTTTTCTGTGGAGAAATTGTGTTTTTGTTTATACTTTTGTGGGGCTAACATAGTGTGTTAAAGTTCTTACTGTGTTTTTCTGTCAAATGTAACTTTTGTGGACTAGTATTGTTTACCGACAATTGTTGCTTGTCTTCTTCAGTTAGGAGACACCATTTTTGTCTTGCTTCTGGAGCAGACTACTGGTCCTATAGTCAGTCATTCTTTCAGCCACAGAAAATAAAAATTAAGCAAACAGCCTTTGGCACCACTGTAGCCTGGCTGTCTGCCTCAGCTGCAGGGGGGGGGGGTGACTCTTCTGTGGCCATATGTTGTACCTCAGACTATTCATCTTTCACCCTAGATCCCTGTGGTGTAGCATCTAAAGCCACTATGGACCTGTGATTAGCCATGTCCTTTGTGGCTGTTGAAGCCCCTTTAGTGGACAAGGAAGAGTCACTGTCATTGGTCCAGGGAGAGGGAACAAGGAAGGTTTCCTTGTTTTGTCAGAATGCTGTGCCCATCCCTGGGGAAGCTGCTGTTGCCATTAGTAACACAGTTGGCCCCATTCTTCCTGTCAAAAAGAAAAAGAAAACCAAGTATATATCTATGCCTCCTCCTCAATATTCTTTGGATAGGAGTAGTTCACTAGGTCTTGCTCAGGGTTTAATTCAGGCTATTGATCCTTCTTGTAAACTAGTTTCTGGTTAAAAAAGAGAGAGTCCTCTTTCCTTGAAGACATTCAAGATTCTGAATCTGAACAGGAAGATGCAGGGATGGATATATTTTTTCCTCAGATTTCTAATTCAGACTCAGTGGAGCTCTCAATTTCTGATTCTTCCCATGGGGGGGGGGGGTCTCTTTCTCTGAGACTGCTGCAAGAATGTGGTAGTGTTTTCAGTGGGAGAAATGAGGTTTCTCGTTTCCTCAGAAAAAACTATAAGTTGTTACAGAAGGATTTTCCAGAACCTACACCCATTCCTTCTGTTCTGTCCATTTTAGAGTGTTTGTCTGTTCTTGCCTGTAATTTTCCTGAAAGTCATCAAGCTGCCCCTGAAAGAGGAGAAAATATGTATGAAGTTCCTTAGTTTTTTTTAAGCCAGCTGTCCTTAAAAAGGCAGATAGGATGTATAAAATTTCCTCAGTCTTTTAAATTATATACACTATTCCCAAGCCTGACATAGCAGCTGTAGCTTTAGTTTAATCCCACTGCTGCTAAGCACTTAATTAATTTCAATCCTTCTCTTTCTGATAAGGATGGGAAATTATTGATGGGTATGGGAAAAAAGTCTATACTTCTACAACTTTGATTTTCAGAATTTTTAATTGTCAAGCTCATATGTTAAAGTTCTGACAAATTATGAAAGTAGAATTTTATTTATTTTTATTTATTTATTTTACATTTGTTGACCGGGCTAGTCTAACTGGATACATGTCCATTTTCAGTAGAGGCCCGGGGAGAAAAGCTCCAGGAAAAACATACATATATATAAAAACATATACAATATGACATTCAAAATTAGAAAAATAACATTAACAGATTGTTAGATCCTAAAGTTAACACTTTTCAAAAACAGTAGAAAAAAGTCAAACATGGCAAATAGTAGTCATAACTCACAATATTAGTAAATAGTTAAGAAGGTTAGTCTATAGTGAGATACATGAAACAGGGTAATGGATAAATATATTATGGTTTTGAGAGTAACAGATAGTTTAAGGGTAGACAGTTAGTCAGGGATGGTACAAGAACATAACCAGTGGTTAGTGAAGAAAAGTCTTAGGTTAGCTTTAAATAGTGGGAGAGAGGTCTGGGTAGTTAGGTCATGTGGTAATAGATTCCATATTTTACCAACTGAGTTAGAGAATAGAGAGTCACCAGCTGAGTTTTTTGATAGGGTAGTGTGAATCAGCATTTTGTTTGAGGAGCGTAGATTCTTCAGGTTTTTGTATGGCATTATGAGGGTGGAAAGAATTGGGGTGTTATTGGGTTGATGTAGGGCTTTGTGAGCTATTATAAGTTGGTTAAATTGTAGTTGGTGGGGGAGTTCAAGCCAACCTAGTTGTTTTAGGTTCTGACAGTGATGAGTCCTATATGGAGAGTTGCTGGCAAATCTGGCTATATTGTTATAAGATTTAGAAAGTTTGTTGAGGTTGTTTTTGGAAAGATTGGTATATATGGGGGAAGCATATAATAGGGTAGAGATTAAGTGGGTTCTAGCTATTGTGGTTCTGGCTTCTAGAGTAAGGAAAGGTTTGATTCTGTATAGGGATCCGAGTTTTCTGTTAATAGACTTTATTGTAGTATTTATGTGTGTGTCAAAATTTAGGTGGTTATCAGTAGTAATCCCTAGGAGTTTGTTGGTGGGGTCTGGAGAAATGAGGGTACCATTGCTGGATATGAGTGTGAAATGAAGAAGGGTAGACAAGTGGGAGGGTGTGAAGAGCAGAAGTTTAGTTTTTTTGGGGTTAAGGAGAAGACAGTGGTTAGAGAACCATTCTTCTATTGTGCTGAAAGCTTTTTGTGTGAGAGAATGAAGTTCGGTTTGGGATGTGCCTGAACAGATGATAGTAGAATCATCTGCATATTGAATGCAGGTAGAGGGTGGAGTAGAAAGATGAAGGTCGTTTATGAAAATGGAAAACAGTAGAGGACCTAATATGGAGCCCTGGGGGACACCTAGGGAGGTGGGAAGGAGGTCTGAAAGATGGTTTTGCCAGAGGACTGCCTGTTGTCTATTTTCGAGGTAGGATGTAAACCAGTTCATAGCAGGAATGTCAAGAGAGAGGGACTTCAATAAGTGGAGGAGAAGTTGGTGATTAACCATGTCGAAGGCTTTTGATAGGTCAACAAAGAAAGCAGAGGTAAGGATGTTTTATCTGCATTTTCTTGTGAGAAAAAATTTGCTTTAAATAACTTAGTTTCTTCTTTTGAACAGTTCACTACTCATTGCTTTGTGTGTGTGTGTGTGTGTGTGTGTGTGTGTGTGTGTGTGTGTGTGTGTATGACTCTGTCAATACTTTTTTCCAGGGCTATGGCCACTGGTATTGTTTTGAGAAGGTTTGCATGGCTACATTCTCAGAACCTCTCAAATGATGATAAAAATTAGATTTTAAATTCTCCCTTGGATAGAAATTTAATGTTTGGTCCTTCTGCTGCAAGGTGATCAAAAAGTGTGATGAAATGGACAAACTGATACAGGGAATCTCTTTAAGATTTTTCAACCCTTCTTTTCCAAATTGTCCAAGGGAATTTCTGTCTCTTCTTTCAACTGTGGCAAAAAAAAAACCCCCAGAATAAAAAGTCTCAACAGCATACAGGTAAGCAGATGTTTAAGAAGAAATGGCAAGGGGGTTCAAAAAAAAAGAAGTCTCGAACCCCCCAAATACAAGGGCAGTCCCAGAAGTCTGAATGACAGTTCAAGAGACTGTGTGACTCCCTCACACCCTGACCTCTTTTTTTCTTTCAGAATCTCTGATTCTCCATTTTTCTTTTTGGCAACAGATAGTTTCAGACAAATGGGTTCTGAAAGTCAGTCATCAAAGTTATAGATGGCAGTGGGAGGAAATTCCCCCTTTCCAGGGGATCATTCCTCATCTTGCATGTCAAACTCTTCTGTTTCCACTGTTTCTTTATCGCATGCTATCCCAAGGAGTGACAAAACCACTTTCTCCTTCCCAGGTGGGGAAGGGTTTTTTATGCAAGGATGTTCCTTGTGCCAAAGAAAGAAAATTCTTGGAAACCAGTTCTGGATCTTTCTTTCCTAAACCTGTTTGCGATAGTGCCTAGATTCAAAATGATGTCACCTCACAGCTTGTTACCTCTTCTTCCTCTTTCAAGTTTACTGGCAACGCTAGACGTAAAAGATGCTTAGCATCACATCCCTGTTCATCCAGACTTCAGACACGTCTTAAGGTTTTATATGCCTAGATCACACTATCAGTTCTCTTTGGACTATCCACTGCATCAAGCATGCTCACAACGTGTATAGCTACAGTTATAGCTCATTTTAGGCTAGAGAGTATCTATTCTTCCATATGTAGACAACTTGCTTATCTTTGCAGATTATTTTTCAAAGTATCAGGATTATCTCTGTCTCTGTGTGTGTCTCTCTCTGCGTCTTTGGTGAGAGATCTCTTAACACAAGCTGGGATTCCAAGAGAAGATTCAAAAGTTTTTCTTACATGATATTGTGTTTCTTTTACAAAGTGTCAGGAATCTCTTTCTCTCTGTCTTGGGTGAGCGATCTCTTACACAAGCTGGGATTCCAAGAGAAGATTCAAAAGTATTTCTTGACTCCTCTACACAGTATTGTGTTTCTTGGCTGTCAACTAAATGTTTCAGTTCAAAGAGCTTTTCTTTGACAGGAAAAAAAAATAGATCTTTATCTAGAGTTATTTCTAACATTTTCCACTCAGACTTCGGGCACTACAAGGGAATACATCAGGAATTTAGGTCTCATGGCATCTGTGATTCTCATGATACTTGTGGCAAGACTCCAAATGAGAAAGATACAGTGGTATCTGAAATCTCTTTGCTTCTAGAATCAAGACTTTTATCTTTTTAAATCCCAGTCAGAAGAGAACACTTTTGGTGGAGACAATAGATATCCTTAATTCCAGGTCTTCCCTTCTCCTTCCCTGCTCCAGAGTGGTCAGTCACCACAGACGCTTTGGACGTTGCTTGAGGAGCAGTTTCAGGAGGGATAAAAATGCATGGGGATGTGGGACACCAAGTACAGATGCAAGCATCTAATATCAAGGAGGTGCCTGCACTGATCAAGGAACTCTCTGAACTGCGTTTCATCCCTAGAACCTGTTCAACTGGTTACAGACAATACCACAGTTATGTGGTACATTAACAAGCAACGGGGGCCCAGGTTGTACCTCCTTTGTAGAATAGCCATATTAGCTTAGGATATAGCATCACAGCATAGTCACACTGTACATGCAGTCTTCATTCCATCAGAAAAAAAATTGTGACACACACAAGCTGAGCAGGACCAGGACCGACCCTCACAAATGAAAACTAGATCAGGGGTCTTCCAAGATTTGATCTGTGGGAAGCTGTTCAAGTAGACCTCTGCCTCCTCTCTGAACAATCAACTGGGAAAATTCTCTTCCAGGACTCCATGCAAGAAGGCCTGGAAGGTAGATGCCTTTTCTTTTACTTGGACAGGAATGTTCCTGTATGCTTTTTCACCCTTTCCACTAATGTTAAAGGT
Organism: Protopterus annectens; assembly: GCF_019279795.1. Lineage (NCBI taxonomy): Eukaryota > Metazoa > Chordata > Ceratodontiformes > Protopteridae > Protopterus > Protopterus annectens. The sequence goes on from NC_056744.1 coordinate 731,218,478, forward strand.
ACTTCTGAAGATTCAGAAGGAATCCCCCAAGATCTTTGTGGTAGCTCACGTCTGGCCCAAGCAGCCGTGGTTATTCCTTCTTTTGGGAATGGCCAGGGGCAATTACCACAAGTTTTCTCACAAACTAGATCTACTTACACAAGAACAGGGGTGTTTGATACACCTTGACATCAATCAACTTCAATTGACTGAATGATTCTTTTAGGCACCTTTTTTATTGAGGACATGTATCAGGTACTAATAGAGACAAGAAAACCTGCTACTAGAAGATCATATATTAGCAAATGGAAAATGTTTTCTAGTTAGTGCCAACACATTGACCAGGTACCCATTCAGAGGTAGTTCTGTGGTGATACAATTTTTAAGTGAGTTACTGTCCTATGGCCTTTTCTTATTCCTTTTATCAGATTAATTTATCATCCATTTCAGCTTGCCTGCCCATGGGTCCTCTTCTTTCAATGCAGTCTGATGTCAAAATGGTCTTGAAATGAGTTTTGCATAAGAGGCCTTCAAGGAAACCAGTGGCCCTTCCTTAAAATCTTAATGTTGTGTTAGAGAAGCTAACACTTGTTCCATTTGAACCAGCTAATGTGGCTGACTTTAAGGTTTTAGCATGGAAAACAGTTTTACTGATTGATGTGAGCTCTGCAAGAAGGGTATTGTGAGTTGCAAGCTCTGTCTACCCTGCTTGGATTACTTTTGAATACTTAGTAATTCTGTATAATATTTCAAATTATATACTTTTTATTATTTTTTTGGCTTAGGACGAGTTTAAGTTCGCTACTTCTATTACTATTATTTGATCTGATTAATATACAGTGACTAACTAGATCTATATGGATTGAAAATCTTCCACACAGAGAAGTTTCTTGGACTTGTTTGTTTTTGGACCCATTATACTGGTTTAGTGGATTGTCTGAGACTTCAGGGATACCACGGAGTTTGCTTGTTTTTTTGGTTGGAACGTTATAGTTTAAAAATATTTAATATAGTTAGATAAGAAATGCTTAAAAATTTAATAGTTTAGAATAGGACTTCCATGGTATATGAACTTGCCCCATTTCCACTTGTATTGTGCTATTGCCTTTATATTATGTTACTAATTTTGTATTTGTCTTTGCTGTTGGATCATGACTAAAAAGTTTCAAAGTAGAGCAGCTCACCCACAGTTATCAAAAGAATAAATAAAATAAATTAAATTGAAAAGAGTTCAGTGGAAATATACCAAGGGCATCCATGGATGTGAAACTTTACATTATTATAAAATATCTGAACGTAATCAGTGTCTCGTATAGATATCTAAGAGGAGACCTTATTCATGTGGAAATTTTGGGGGATCTCAAAGGGTAGTAGAGAATCATAGGCTGACCTGTACAGGAGATTATATAAGAAGGAGAGATGTCTGAATTGGTTCTCTGGGAGAATAGCTGATGCCTGGAACAGACTACCAAATTATACTAAAGCAAGCAGTAGTTTAAATATTTTTAAGAATAGCTTGGGCAGTTATTATGGGATTGACTGTTTTGATATTTTGGCAGTCTAGAAGGGAATTATTGCTCCTGCCTGAAATATTTGTATGTATGTACATACACACATACAGTACACACGTATGAGTTTACACTACATCTATCCCTTTACCTAACCCTAACTCTGCCCCTAACCCACAAACATTCACACACAATTACACAGTAAACCAATCCCCTTACTTATCATAAACTCTAACCCTAAATGCAAACACATGCTCATACACACCCCTAAAACAAACCCGCTTGCATGTTTTGGCAAAACACACATTCTGCAACATACACATTTGGTAAAATGAATGTTTAACACAACTTCTCCTATACATCTTTTAAACTAGTGAATGTTCAGTAAAGTTTAAGGAACCCATATACATATGCATAAGCACACACACACACACACACGTGTGTATATATATATATATATACACACACACACACACACACACACACACACACACACACACACACACACACACACACACTCACATACACGCGCGCGCGCACGCGTGTGTGTGTGTGTGTATGTGTGTGTGTATATATCTACAGGTAGTATCTCACAGTTCAACCGTAATCTGTTCTGGAACGGCAGTTGAATTGTGAGATGCCATTTCCGTACAAATGTATGGAAAATGGTTTAATCCGTTCCCGGCCCAAACAAAATAAAAAAAAAAACACACTAAAAAAATTTTTAGGAAAATATAGCTCACCCTGATTTAAAGTGTAGAATATCTCTTAAATGGAGGAGGGATGGATAAGGAATGGAGGACTACTGTTTATTCCTAAAACAATAGTTCACATATCACACACAAGTTTATTTGATGTTAAATCCATCTAAGAATACAGGCTAACATGGTTCCTGTCCAGCTAAAATGCATGCTCATTATATAATTTTGCGATAGCAGTTATGAAATGATTATCTGCCGTCTCTGATTATGATTGTTTTATTTAGTTCATTTTAATGTGATAATTAAAGCATCTTACAACAGTTTCCTATCCACACCCCCAGAAGAAATAATATTATAACTTAAAACATTTTACAACAGTTTCCTATCCACACCACCAAAATAAATAATAGGACACAATACAGTATATACTGGTTTGTTTATTTATTTTTTTAATCTTTCTCCAGGGCTCCCCTACTTAACACATTCATTCAGGTGAGTTGACATCATACACTTGCGCCCATTCTCTCTGCCCAACCCCACCAGTATCCTTGCCAAAAACTGAACATGAATCACTATATTTGCACTATTTACATAGTCCACTTAGTCTTTACTTTTTGGAAGGGGAGTCTTCTTCACTCTGTTCTGTTCCCTCTGTTTTTTGGTAGGTGGAGGTGAAAAGAACTTGTCAAGGGTGACTTGTCTCTCCCTCTTTTTCAGGATGGTCTTGAAGTGGTGCATAATTGTGTTGTTAAACAAGTCCATCACCTTTGTTGGGATGCCACTCCAAGACTGTAGCCTGCGCCTTGTCCCAGTTGGATAGAAGTTCTTTAATGCAAGATGTTGGCATAGGTCTATTTTCCCTGTTGTCTTCATCTTCAGAAGAAATTGCCCTTTTCTTTTTCTTTGGATTGCTCATTGCAAAGTGCTGTAAGTTCCTCCATTGTGGGCTTGTCGTCATGGTCTTGTAGCAGTTCCTCCAGACTCACCTCATCCACCTTCGCTATATCCAGGTGCTCTGCTGTGGAAACAATGTCTTGCAGCACTTCAACTGCTTCAGCTTCTTCCGCTGCTTCATCCACAATTTTACCCTGGGAAAAGGAAGGAACCAGTTTCCTCCAGGCTCCACAAAGGGATTTTTGCGACACTCCATCCCAGGCACTTTTGATGAATGATATGCATGAAGAATATTGAACTTAGTCTTCCGGAATTCCTTCAGTTTTTCATCTGAAGAATGGGTCACACCGAAGAGCCTTGAGAAGAGTGCTTTTATGTACAGCTTCTTGAAGCAGGCATTGACTTGTTGATCCATATGTTGAATTAGATAAGTTGTGCTGGGAAGCAGGAACTGAACCTTGATGAAATCATAATCTATCTGAAGAATTTCCTCTAACTCTCGTGGATGGGCAGAGGCATTGTCCAGAAGAAGAAGAGCTTTCATTGGCAAATTGTTCTCTGTCAGGTACTTCTTGACACTTGTAGCAAATTCCTCAAAAATCAAGTCCCTGAAAACTGACTGGTCTACCCAAGCTTTGGTGTTTGATTTCCACATTACAGGAAGTTTTAATTTTGTAATCTTTTTTCCAAAGCATCTTGGATTTTCTGAGTGATACACCAGCAGAGGCTTCAACTTAGTCTCCACTGGCATTTGTGCCAGGAGGAGTGTGATCCAATCTTTCATGGGCTTGTGACCTGGAATCCTAGCTTCTTCTAGGGTTATGTCAGTCCTATTGGCAAAGTCTTTCAGAAAAGCCCCATTTCATCTCAATTAAAAATCTTTTCTGGCAGATCACTTTCTCTCTCTATCAGTTCTTCATATTCCTTGACAAATTTCTTTGCACCTTATTGGTCAGCACTAGCTGCCTCTTCTTGTCTCAGAACTATGTGGATGCCACTTCTTTTTTTTTTTTTTTTTTTTTTATCTGTGGAACCATCCCGTTACTGTGAGCTACTTCCTGGAGGTTTTTTTTTGTAGGTCTTAAAAGATGACCTTAGCTTAGCTTTCTCATAGATCATGGGCTGATTTACTGGATCTCCTTTCATCTGCCTCTCATGGATCCAAACAGGAAGCTTCTTCTCCGTATCTTCATGAATTGTTTTTCTGTATTTGTCCAAAACCCTTTTTGCTCCTTTTGACATCTTAGCACCCATGATGCTACCTCTATTTTTCCAAAATGTTGAGATGGTAGACCTAGGCGTGCCATACTGTTCTGATATTAGGCCTATTTTTGTCTCCTCTCTCAGTTTTTTACATATGGTTTCTTTCTTTTTTTCAGTGCTCAGCCACTTATTTTTCCTGCCAGTATCACTCTTCTTTGGCCCCATTTCTCCACTTCTTTGCAACACTTAAAAGAAACAACTTTACTGCATAAACAGCACAACAACAACAGAAAACAACGAACAACTTTTCAGCCTTCTTTCCAGGTCAAACTGTGAGATGGTGGTTGAATTGCGGGTTGCCTGTGTGGCTGTGGGGAAGAATGCCTGTTGGTTTAGGGCAGAATTGTGGGATTGAATGCACTTTTTTACAGTTTTAGCCATTCCATTCTGTGACAGCAGTGGCGTTGTTAGTGCCACAATAGGTAAGTTCTGTAAGGCTGTATACCTACATGTTTGTGTATGGTGGGAAGCATAACTGAGACTGTATTGCTATAAGTGTGTGTGCTTATGTTTGACAGAGAGACTGTCCAGATGTCTGTGCATCTCATGTACATGTGTGTTTGTATGTTTAGGCTTCTATGCAACCATGTTGCATGGGTTGGTAGGGGAAAGGTAATGCTATTTTTCCTATGTGGCAAGTGTTCCAGTCAGAAACGCCTTTGCTTTAAGAAACTCTTGCATGTTTCCAAATCACTAATAGCTCCTTGGTGCAACTAGAGCACAACATCACTGTTAGCATTACAAAGGTAACTTTTCCAAGTATCACCCGATATTTTCAAGTGTCTTTCAAAAGATCCATCATTCAGGTATACATTAGTGGAATGCATACGTGTCTGAGGACATCATAATGACGACAGTCATGTCGGATGGTGGACTTTTCAAGCACTGCTTATCAAGGAATGTGACATTAACTTCTTCCTCTTTCAAGTTTACTGGCAACGCTAGACGTAAAAGATGCTTAGCATCACATCCCTGTTCATCCAGACTTCAGACACGTCTTAAGGTTTTATATGCCTAGATCACACTATCAGTTCTCTTTGGACTATCCACTGCATCAAGCGTGCTCACAAAGTGTATAGCTACAGATGTTCTTCATTCCACATTGCTGCAGTCCTAACTATTGGGTAGTCCGCTGTCCAGTCGGCCCGAATACCAAAGTATATGGCTGACGTCGGTCAGGGCGCATTAGACTGACGTCAGTACGTCAGGGTACTAATGCGCATGACCGACGTCATATCCTCAGTCTTTTTTGCCGCATGGTCCGATGCAGAAGCAATTTTGCGAGTGCAGGTTGGCGTTCTGAAAGTTTCTGAAGCCAGAGTTTCAGACCGAATCAAAGTTGGCTAAGTACCCCGTTGGGGAATATTTTGGTTTTTTCTTGCCTCAGTATTTAACCGGATGTCAGAAAAAGTGAATAACTGTATTTCTTGTGGGAAACAGATACCTCATAGGGATTACCATACTTTGTGTATACCTTGTTTAGGGCCTGAGCACGACGTTGTTGGATGCCGCTCTTGTGCTAGATTTAACAAACGCACTATTAAGAGAAGGTTAGACTGTGCCAGGTTAGTGTTTGGGAAGCGTTGTAACTATAAAATGCCGTCGGATGCTCCGACGCCGGCTTCGGCTAAAAAACGCAAGGACAAAACAGCAAAGCCTAGAGTGGAAGAACCGACAGTCCCAGACGTCGGTTCTTTAGAGGGCTCAGTGGAGCCGGAGGTTTTGCCAGGTGTGTCTTTGGAGTCTCAGGGAGAGACTTTACTGTTACAGGATGTTTCCTCTCAGGAAGTAGGCCAGGCTGAGGGGGCTTCTCAGGTGGCTGTTCTTCCCTCTCTTCCTAAGGTGGTTAGAGCCTCCCCTTCTGTTTCCAAGGCTTCTTTGAGGGGCAGGCCAAGTTTTGCTTCAGTGGGGGTTTCTCCTAGTGCTTCAGGGTCTTTGCCTAAGAAACATATGCTTAAAATGGCAGAGGATTTGATTACTATGATAAGGGGTTCTATGCCCCCTCCTGATAAGAGGCCTAGGGGGGAACCTGAGTTTGAGAGTTTTGAGCAATGCTCAGAGGCTTCTGAGTCTTCAGCTGAAGACTTGCAGGAGTTCCCTCCTTATTCTGATTCTGATGTGGATGATTCTACTCCTTCAGCTTCTCCTCCTGAGGATTTTTCTTTTTCAGAGACTCTGCATTCCATGAGGGAGCATTTTAAATGGGAAGGTCAAGATTTCTCTGATTCCAGGAAAAGGCTTAGGGAATTCTTGTTTTTACCCCAGCATAGGCCTTTAGCTATACCTCCTGTTTTGAATGTGGTGGAGGATGTTTTTGCAGAGGCTTCCCTGAATCCTGATTCTTTGCCTCCTGACCCAGTTAAACCGGATAGGTATTATAGGGTGCCTGAAGCTCATAAGTATCTTTTAAGAGTCCTAGGGCAGACCCGGAAACTGTCTCTCAGGGGCCCAAAGGTGTGAAGGCCTCAGTGGTTAAAAATCCTGTCCCTCCTGATAAAGAGGCAAGGGCTTTGGATAGATGGGGCAAGAAAGTGTATACTTCTTCCACTTTAGCCATGAGGGCGTTGAATTGTCAGTTTCACATGTTGAAATATCAGAATTATCTTCTTTCACAGTTGAAATCTAAGGTGGATGCTTTGGCGGAAGGTATTGAGTGTAAAGAGTTGCAGGATTTAGTTCATGTGTCTGAACAGGTGGGTAAACATTCCTTGCAATGTGGTTTTGATGCTGTGCAGGCCTCCTCCAGGGTGGCTGCCACTGGTTCTGTTCTTCATAGGCACGCCTGGTTGAGAGATCAGAATTTAGCTGAGCATGTTAAGACACGGATTTTGGATGCTCCTTTGCAGTCTGATGTGTTGTTTGGTTCGCCTGTAGAAGCAGTTTTGAAGAAAATGGAGGACAAGGCTAAGTCTATGCAAACTGTTAAAGATTTTTTGCAGGTGCAGCCTCCGAAGTTTAGTAGAAATTGGCCTGCTAAGGGATGGACTTATCCTGCTTATGATTCCCAGTCTAGGGGTAGGTCTAGACGTGGTAGGGGCAGAGCTCAGGGTTCTTTTAGGCCTAGGACAGGGAGTTCCCCTGCTCAGACTTCTGGTGAAGGCAGGGGTCAGTCCTTTCATAAGCAAACCCAATGACCTGCCTTTTCAGCTGCCAGTTCATTCTCGCCTGGCAGCACCGTTGGGAGGAAGACTGTCTCTTTTCAAAGAAAATTGGGATTTAATTACCCAAGACAGATGGGTTCTGGATATCATTCACCACGGTTATAGGTTTTATTTCCATACCTTGCCTCCTTTCAAAGGCATGCCAGACATTCCTCCTCTACAAAGACAAGAGGCTCACAAGCAAATTTCTCTGTTACTCCAAATAGGGGCCATTCAGCCGGTTCCTGTGCCAGAAAGGGGCCTAGGATTTTATTCTTGCCTGTTCCTAGTACCGAAGAAGGGGAACACGTGGAGACCAATTTTGGATTTATCTATCCTCAACACTTATCTGGACATTCCCAAGTTCAAAATGTTGACGTTACAACAGCTTTTACCTCTGCTGGGCAAAGATCACTGGATGGTAACTTTAGATCTCAAGGAAGCTTACCTTCATGTGCCTATAAGACTAAGTTGCAGAAAGTATCTGCGTTTCGAGCTGGAAATTCTCATTATCAGTTCTCTGCATTGCCCTTTGGCTTATCTACTGCCCAGAGTATTCACAAAGGTTCTGGCTCCAGTGATAGCTTTCTTCAGGCTAAAAGGAATTCAAATCTATCCTTACTTGGACGATTGCCTGATTCTGGCTCAAGAAAAGGAAGACCTTCTACAGCATTTGGAATATGTCATAGCAGTGCTAAGATGCCTAGGGTATTCTGTGAACGAAATAAAGTCCAGTCTAGTACCCTCTCAAGACATGTGCTTTCTGGGTGTGAGACTGAATACAGCAGCCCAGATGGCCTTTTAACCCCGGACAAACAAAAGAATCTTTCCAGTTACTTCCATCAACTATCTCTTCAGTCCGGGCTGACTGCAAGGACAGTCCTTCAAGCCTTAGGGTTCATGGCATCTTGTATTCTGGTGCTTCCCAATGCCAAACTGCATATGAGGAAGCTACAATGGTATCTCAAAATGTATGGACACAGCACTGCCAGGATTTGGACACTGTCATTCAAATAATACCTTGCATTCAAAAGGAATTTTTGTGGTGGGCTCAGGAATGTCACCTAAACAAGGGACTCTCTGTGACCCGGCCAGAGGCGAGTCAGATTCTAACGACAGATGCCTCAGACATTGCTTGGGGAGCTCATCTAAATGGAAAGTGGATACAAGACAAGTAGCCTGCCAGACTACAGCATCTACATATCAACATGAAGGAGATGTTAGCAGTCCAGTTTGCATTAATGGCTTTCAAGGAGTTACTTCTTCCAGGGCAGGTGTTGATTCTAACAGACAACACAACTGTCATGTGGTACATCAGCAAACAAGGGGGAACACATTCTTACCCATTGTGCAGGCAAGCAATGATTTTATGGGAGACTGCCCTCAGCTTGCAACTAACTCTTCAGGCAAGGTTTCTGCCGGGAGCACAGAACTCCTTAGCAGATGTGTTAAGCAGACAAATCATGGATCCCCACGAGTGGAAACTGGATCTTCATGTATTTCGAACGTTGACAGTGTCCTGGGGAACTCCAGACATAGATCTGTTCGCTTCTCCACTAAACCATCAGCTGCCAAAGTTTTGCACAAAGAGGTTTCATCACACAGCTTGGAAAGTGGATGCTCTTTCTTTCAGTTGGAAAAATCTTCATGTGTATGCATTTCCACCTCTGCCTCTTCTTCCAAAGGTGCTTCTAAAGATCAGACAAGACAAGCCAAGGATGATTTTGATAGCTCCAGATTGGCCTCGGCAGCACTGGTACCCATTACTGAGGAGTCTGGTAAAGAAGCCTCCATGGCCTTTACCCTTGATTCCACACCTGTTGTCTCAGAGAGACGGTCACCTGCTCAATGTCAAGCTTCACTCTCTTCATCTAACAGCCTGGCATATTCTATTTTGAAAGACAGCAGGTCTCAACTTCCTCAACAAGTTTTAAATGTGATTATGGAAGCCAGGAGACCTAGTACAAGGAAAGTGTACGCAGAAAAATGGAAGAGATTTTTATTTTGGAGTGCAGCAAACAATTTGGAGATTTCGGAGCCAAATCTGAGTGTGGCTCTTCAATATCTTACTGAGTTATTGGACAAAGGTTTGTCTTTCTCTTCCATTAAGATTCATGCTGCAGCAATTTCAGCTCACTATGATTGTGACCCACCATTGTTTTCGCATCCTTTGTTCAAGCAATTTCTTAGAGGGGCAAAGAATATAAGACCCCCACGTAGAGCTCCTACTCCTGCTTGGGATCTCAATTTTGTGTTGGAGAAACTTACTCTACAACCTTTTGAGCCTGCGGCTACTGCTGACTTGAAATACTTGTCATGGAAGACTGCTTTTTTGTTGGCCATTACTTCCGCAAGAAGGGTTTCTGAGTTGCAGGCCCTTATGGCAGTGGAGCCTTTTTTGATTTTTCATAAGGATAGGGTATCTTTACGTACTATAATCCTTCCTTTATGCCTAAGGTGGTTTCTAGTGTGGCTTTAAACCAAACTATTCATTTGCCTACTTTTTATGCAGATCCCCAAAATAAAGGGGAAAAGATTTTGCACACTTTAGATGTACACAGGCAATTGCGTTATTATTTGAGCAGGACTAAGGATTTTAGGCAGTCTCAGCAGTTGTTTGTTTCTTTTGCTTTGAGTTCTCAGGGCAAGCCTGTGTCAAAACAAACTATTTCTAGATGGATTGGGTGTTGCATTACTTTTTGTTATTCCCATCATGGCAAGGAGATTCCAGCTGGGATTAGGCCTCATTCCACTAGGGCTACTGCCACTTCAACAGCATTTCTGAGGGGGGTGGCAACTAAGGATATTTTGGAGGCAGCTACTTGGAGTTCAGTGCATACTTTCTCTAAGCATTATCACCTTCCTCTCTACTCTAAGTCTAGGGCTGGTTTTGCCACAGCTATTTTGCAAGGCATGTTGTCAGTTCCTGCTTCCTTATGATTTGCCAGCCTCCCTTACCTCTGCTTTGGGATTCTACCCAATAGTTAGGACTGCAGCAATGTGGAATGAAGAACATAGTACAGTTTTGTACCTACCATAAATGTAGATGTTCGAGGATCCACATTGCTGCAGTCCAATTTACCCTCCCTCCTTCCCCTCTGTGTTTAGGGGTGGTTGTGTAGGTGAGGTTATATTCTGCTAATTTTGTATATTTTGTATATATATACTTTGGTGCAGGTTTGTTGAGAGTTTTTGGTTTTTGGCCTTATCTTTTTAGGGTCTTCTGACATCTGGGGCAAGAAAAGACTGAGGATATGACGTCGGTCATGCGCATTAGTACCCTGACGTACTGACGTCAGTCTAATGCGCCCTGACCGACGTCAGCCATATACTTTGGTATTCGGGCCGACTGGACAGCGGACTACCCAATAGTTAGGACTGCAGCAATGTGGATCCTCGAACATCTACATTTATGGTAGGTACAAAACTGTACTTTATAGCTCATTTTAGGCTAGAGAGTATCTATTCTTCCATATGTAGACAACTTGCTTATCTTTGCAGATTATTTTTCAAAGTATCAGGATTATCTCTGTCTCTGTGTGTGTCTCTCTCTGCGTCTTTGGTGAGAGATCTCTTAACACAAGCTGGGATTCCAAGAGAAGATTCAAAAGTTTTTCTTACATGATATTGTGTTTCTTTTACAAAGTGTCAGGAATCTCTTTCTCTCTGTCTTGGGTGAGCGATCTCTTACACAAGCTGGGATTCCAAGAGAAGATTCAAAAGTATTTCTTGACTCCTCTACACAGTATTGTGTTTCTTGGCTGTCAACTAAATGTTTCAGTTCAAAGAGCTTTTCTTTGACAGGAAAAAAAAATAGATCTTTATCTAGAGTTATTTCTAACATTTTCCACTCGGACTTCGGGCACTACAAGGGAATACATCAGGAATTTAGGTCTCATGGCATCTGTGATTCTCATGATACTTGTGGCAAGACTCCAAATGAGAAAGATACAGTGGTATCTGAAATCTCTTTGCTTCTAGAATCAAGACTTTTTATCTTTTTAAATCCCAGTCAGAAGAGAACACTTTTGGTGGAGACAATAGATATCCTTAATTCCAGGTCTTCCCTTCTCCTTCCCTGCTCCAGAGTGGTCAGTCACCACAGACGCTTTGGACGTTGCTTGAGGAGCAGTTTCAGGAGGGATAAAAATGCATGGGGATGTGGGACACCAAGTACAGATGCAAGCATCTAATATCAAGGAGGTGCCTGCACTGATCAAGGAACTCTCTGAACTGCGTTTCATCCCTAGAACCTGTTCAACTGGTTACAGACAATACCACAGTTATGTGGTACATTAACAAGCAACGGGGGCCCAGATTGTACCTCCTTTGTAGAATAGCCATATTAGCTTAGGATATAGCATCACAGCATAGTCACACTGTACATGCAGTCTTCATTCCATCAGAAAAAAAATTGTGACACACACAAGCTGAGCAGGACCAGGACCGACCCTCACAAATGAAAACTAGATCAGGGGTCTTCCAAGATTTGATCTGTGGGAAGCTGTTCAAGTAGACCTCTGCCTCCTCTCTGAACAATCAACTGGGAAAATTCTCTTCCAGGACTCCATGCAAGAAGGCCTGGAAGGTAGATGCCTTTTCTTTTACTTGGACAGGAATGTTCCTGTATGCTTTTTCACCCTTTCCACTAATGTTAAAGGTACTTCTGAAGATTCAGAAGGAATCCCCCAAGATCTTTGTGGTAGCTCACGTCTGGCCCAAGCAGCCGTGGTTATTCCTTCTTTTGGGAATGGCCAGGGGCAATTACCACAAGTTTTCTCACAAACTAGATCTACTTACACAAGAACAGGGGTGTTTGATACACCTTGACATCAATCAACTTCAATTGACTGAATGATTCTTTTAGGCACCTTTTTTATTGAGGGCATGTATCAGGTACTAATAGAGACAAGAAAACCTGCTACTAGAAGATCATATATTAGCAAATGGAAAATGTTTTCTAGTTAGTGCCAACACATTGACCAGGTACCCATTCAGAGGTAGTTCTGTGGTGATACAATTTTTAAGTGAGTTACTGTCCTATGGCCTTTTCTTATTCCTTTTATCAGATTAATTTATCATCCATTTCAGCTTGCCTGCCCATGGGTCCTCTTCTTTCAATGCAGTCTGATGTCAAAATGGTCTTGAAATGAGTTTTGCATAAGAGGCCTTCAAGGAAACCAGTGGCCCTTCCTTAAAATCTTAATGTTGTGTTAGAGAAGCTAACACTTGTTCCATTTGAACCAGCTAATGTGGCTGACTTTAAGGTTTTAGCATGGAAAACAGTTTTACTGATTGATGTGAGCTCTGCAAGAAGGGTATTGTGAGTTGCAAGCTCTGTCTACCCTGCTTGGATTACTTTTGAATACTTAGTAATTCTGTATAATATTTCAAATTATATACTTTTTATTATTTTTTTGGCTTAGGACGAGTTTAAGTTCGCTACTTCTATTACTATTATTTGATCTGATTAATATACAGTGACTAACTAGATCTATATGGATTGAAAATCTTCCACACAGAGAAGTTTCTTGGACTTGTTTGTTTTTGGACCCATTATACTGGTTTAGTGGATTGTCTGAGACTTCAGGGATACCACGGAGTTTGCTTGTTTTTGGTTGGAACGTTATAGTTTAAAAATATTTAATATAGTTAGATAAGAAATGCTTAAAAATTTAATAGTTTAGAATAGGACTTCCATGGTATATGAACTTGCCCCATTTCCACTTGTATTGTGCTATTGCCTTTATATTATGTTACTAATTTTGTATTTGTCTTTGCTGTTGGATCATGACTAAAAGTTTCAAAGTAGAGCAGCTCACCCACAGTTATCAAAAGAATAAATAAAATAAATTAAATTGAAAAGAGTTCAGTGGAAATATACCAAGGGCATCCATGGATGTGAAACTTTACATTATTATAAAATATCTGAACGTAATCAGTGTCTCGTATAGATATCTAAGAGGAGACCTTATTCATGTGGAAATTTTGGGGGATCTCAAAGGGTAGTAGAGAATCATAGGCTGACCTGTACAGGAGATTATATAAGAAGGAGAGATGTCTGAATTGGTTCTCTGGGAGAATAGCTGATGCCTGGAACAGACTACCAAATTATACTAAAGCAAGCAGTAGTTTAAATATTTTTAAGAATAGCTTGGGCAGTTATTATGGGATTGACTGTTTTGATATTTTGGCAGTCTAGAAGGGAATTATTGCTCCTGCCTGAAATATTTGTATGTATGTACATACACACATACAGTACACACACGTATGAGTTTACACTACATCTATCCCTTTACCTAACCCTAACTCTGCCCCTAACCCACAAACATTCACACACAATTACACAGTAAACCAATCCCCTTACTTATCATAAACTCTAACCCTAAATGCAAACACATGCTCATACACACCCCTAAAACAAACCCGCTTGCATGTTTTGGCAAAACACACATTCTGCAACATACACATTTGGTAAAATGAATGTTTAACACAACTTCTCCTGTACATCTTTTAAACTAGTGAATGTTCAGTAAAGTTTAAGGAACCCATATACATATGCATAAGCACACACACACACACACGTGTGTATATATATATATACACACACACACACACACACACACACACACACACACACACACACACACACACACACACACACACTCACATACAGCAGCGTGTGTGTGTGTGTATGTGTGTGTGTATATATCTACAGGTAGTATCTCACAGTTCAACCGTAATCTGTTCTGGAACAGCAGTTGAATTGTGAGATGCCATTTCCGTACAAATGTATGGAAAATGGTTTAATCCGTTCCCGGCCCAAACAAAATAAAAAAAAAAACACACTAAAAAAATTTTTAGGAAAATATAGCTCACCCTGATTTAAAGTGTAGAATATCTCTTAAATGGAGGAGGGATGGATAAGGAATGGAGGACTACTGTTTATTCCTAAAACAATAGTTCACATATCACACACAAGTTTATTTGATGTTAAATCCATCTAAGAATACAGGCTAACATGGTTCCTGTCCAGCTAAAATGCATGCTCATTATATAATTTTGCGATAGCAGTTATGAAATGATTATCTGCCGTCTCTGATTATGATTGTTTTATTTAGTTCATTTTAATGTGATAATTAAAGCATCTTACAACAGTTTCCTATCCACACCCCCAGAAGAAATAATATTATAACTTAAAAACATTTTACAACAGTTTCCTATCCACACCACCAAAATAAATAATAGGACACAATACAGTATATACTGGTTTGTTTATTTATTTTTTTAATCTTTCTCCAGGGCTCCCCTACTTAACACATTCATTCAGGTGAGTTGACATCATACACTTGCGCCCATTCTCTCTGCCCAACCCCACCAGTATCCTTGCCAAAAACTGAACATGAATCACTATATTTGCACTATTTACATAGTCCACTTAGTCTTTACTTTTTGGAAGGGGAGTCTTCTTCACTCTGTTCTGTTCCCTCTGTTTTTTGGTAGGTGGAGGTGAAAAGAACTTGTCAAGGGTGACTTGTCTCTCCCTCTTTTTCAGGATGGTCTTGAAGTGGTGCATAATTGTGTTGTTAAACAAGTCCATCACCTTTGTTGGGATGCCACTCCAAGACTGTAGCCTGCGCCTTGTCCCAGTTGGATAGAAGTTCTTTAATGCAAGATGTTGGCATAGGTCTATTTTCCCTGTTGTCTTCATCTTCAGAAGAAATTGCCCTTTTCTTTTTCTTTGGATTGCTCATTGCAAAGTGCTGTAAGTTCCTCCATTGTGGGCTTGTCGTCATGGTCTTGTAGCAGTTCCTCCAGACTCACCTCATCCACCTTCGCTATATCCAGGTGCTCTGCTGTGGAAACAATGTCTTGCAGCACTTCAACTGCTTCAGCTTCTTCCGCTGCTTCATCCACAATTTTACCCTGGGAAAAGGAAGGAACCAGTTTCCTCCAGGCTCCACAAAGGGATTTTTGCGACACTCCATCCCAGGCACTTTTGATGAATGATATGCATGAAGAATATTGAACTTAGTCTTCCGGAATTCCTTCAGTTTTTCATCTGAAGAATGGGTCACACCGAAGAGCCTTGAGAAGAGTGCTTTTATGTACAGCTTCTTGAAGCAGGCATTGACTTGTTGATCCATATGTTGAATTAGATAAGTTGTGCTGGGAAGCAGGAACTGAACCTTGATGAAATCATAATCTATCTGAAGAATTTCCTCTAACTCTCGTGGATGGGCAGAGGCATTGTCCAGAAGAAGAAGAGCTTTCATTGGCAAATTGTTCTCTGTCAGGTACTTCTTGACACTTGTAGCAAACTCCTCAAAAATCAAGTCCCTGAAAACTGACTGGTCTACCCAAGCTTTGGTGTTTGATTTCCACATTACAGGAAGTTTTAATTTTGTAATCTTTTTTCCAAAGCATCTTGGATTTTCTGAGTGATACACCAGCAGAGGCTTCAACTTAAAGTCTCCACTGGCATTTGTGCCAGGAGGAGTGTGATCCAATCTTTCATGGGCTTGTGACCTGGAATCCTAGCTTCTTCTAGGGTTATGTCAGTCCTATTGGCAAAGTCTTTCAGAAAAGCCCCATTTCATCTCAATTAAAAATCTTTTCTGGCAGATCACTTTCTCTCTCTATCAGTTCTTCATATTCCTTGACAAATTTCTTTGCACCTTATTGGTCAGCACTAGCTGCCTCTTCTTGTCTCAGAACTATGTGGATGCCACTTCTTTTTTTTTTTTTTTTATCTGTGGAACCATCCCGTTACTGTGAGCTACTTCCTGGAGGTTTCTTTTTGTAGGTCTTAAAAGATGACCTTAGCTTAGCTTTCTCATAGATCATGGGCTGATTTACTGGATCTCCTTTCATCTGCCTCTCATGGATCCAAACAGGAAGCTTCTTCTCCGTATCTTCATGAATTGTTTTTCTGTATTTGTCCAAAACCCTTTTTGCTCCTTTTGACATCTTAGCACCCATGATGCTACCTCTATTTTTCCAAAATGTTGAGATGGTAGACCTAGGCGTGCCATACTGTTCTGATATTAGGCCTATTTTTGTCTCCTCTCTCAGTTTTTTACATATGGTTTCTTTCTTTTTTTCAGTGCTCAGCCACTTATTTTTCCTGCCAGTATCACTCTTCTTTGGCCCCATTTCTCCACTTCTTTGCAACACTTAAAAGAAACAACTTTACTGCATAAACAGCACAACAACAGAAAACAACGAACAACTTTTCAGCCTTCTTTCCAGGTCAAACTGTGAGATGGTGGTTGAATTGCGGGTTGCCTGTGTGGCTGAAAGTGTGGTTGAATTATGAAACGGTCGAGTTGCATGGTGGTTGAATTTTGAGGTACCACCTGTGTGTGTGTGTGTGTGTGTTTATAAATATTTATTTATACAGTTATGTTTATATTTATATATACTTTACTACAAACCTATCCTACTATATTTTATCAACTATCTTCTCCCCTTTCTAATATTTTCAGAGTTAAGCTGCCTCTTATTTTCATTATTTTAATTGCTAGAAATTACGTTATATTACAGTATCTTGTGCACTGTTATAGCTCTCTTTTTGCTAAATACAAACCTGTGACTATTTCTAATGACTAACTCGTTAACACTGTATACAGCTATGCAAGTTATGTACATCCTGTGTTTCTAACAGATATATAAGCTATTGTAAAGCTTTTTTCTCTCATGTATGTACACTTGAAATCAGAAGGAATAAAAAATATAGGTAACTGTATTTTATTTATATGTCAAAACTGCTCCCTGGGCCTCCACTGTAAAAGAGTTTTATCCCATTTAGGCTTTCCCAGCAAACAAAAGTATATATATATATATATATATATATATATGTACACACACACACACACACACACACACACACACACACACACACACACACACACACACACACACACACACACACACACACACACACTGGTTGGGCACTGTATCAAATTTGCTGGTACATCAATATCTGTTTGGTCAACCTCTATTTCCTTGGTGCTGATACAGACAGATAAGTCAACAAGTATGCGAGATTGACAATTCTTGTGTAGGGGAATATTTCCTTTCCCAGGGATTGTGTGATCTTGGAGTTAATGTGTGTGTATGTCTATATACATATATATATATATATATATATATATATATATATACGTATATATATATATATATATATATATATATATATATATATATATATATATATACATACACACACATACACAAATAAATATATATACATATATATATATATATATATATATATATATATATATATACATATATATATACATATATGGCCAGGGCAGTGTTAGCATTTTGGGGCCCCAGCAAATGACAAGTTGGGGACCCCCTAGGCACTTCCAGTATAAGTATCATCCTAACAATGCCAACCATCCTAAGCAACCTTTTATTTCATGCTGCAAACTTTTAGGAGTAGTATCCACAGACAGACCTGCAGCTACAAGCTTTTACATTACAACAGGCCTATGTATCACACTATCACTATGTTGAGCTGTCCAACAAAGGGGCAGTTAGAGTTACTGGCACTTAGTTGCAACAGTGATACATTGCAACAAGTCTATGTACAGGTCTGGACTTAAAGTGAAATGATGACTGGACCTACATTTCAACACCCCCCCACACACACACACACTCCAGTCCTCTCCTCTGAGTCCTTCTCCTTTTGGGCTCCCCATACCATCCACGTTACCTTTTTCTTCCTTCTCTCACGTTTTGCCTTACTCTAAACTTGTTCAAGAAGCCATAACTTTCTATATGCTCTGAAGTGCAGTTTACACAACCTTTACATCCAATAATAGCTTGAACAGAAATTATGATTAAGGAAAGAAATTCACTGTTGTGGTTCAGCTTTAGTTTTCCTTGCATCCTTCAACACACCTTTCCTGAACAAGACAGCCCAGTAATAACCATTTAGGAAATAACAAGTCAGGGCCCAAGAAGCCACAAGTTTACAGATGGTCTGGGATGCATTTTAGAGCATTTTCTCAACATTTTACTCCAATGGTTGCCTAAATAAAATTATGAAGAAAAAGAATTTCAGTCTTATTTTTTTCTTTCAAGGCATAATTTGTGCCCAAGGCTTAATTTTTAAAGCTGACAAAATTGTAGCTTACAGTAAACTAACAAGCCAGTAGTTGTGAAAATATTTAAGTCTTATCTGGAAATACTGCCTACCTCCCTAACCCTGTAAAAAAGACAAGTCACTGCCTATGCATCCCTCTGGTGTTAGACTGGGATGAAAGCAGAGATTTAAATTGCCTTTGTCATATATTTCAAGTGACTGATGATATAGATATACATAACATGTTCTTCACCCCAGTCAAAGGTAGCCACATGTATATGTGCATAGTACGTGATTGTGAGAATGATTTTAGTAATATTCAAATTTGTTGCTCCTAGACAGTACACCTCTCTTACACAAGCTATAGTAACCTTCTTTGTACACCTCTGAGGTCTGTGAGAAACACTACCCTCAGCTCAAACACAAGCTATAATGACTTCATGTGCGCACCTCTAAGGTTTGACTGTAATGAAAATTAAAGATGTAATATCCACACAATCTCTAGCCCCTCATAATCCGTAGCAATGTTATGTACACACACACATTTGAGCAGGGCTGGTTTTAGAATGGGTGTGGTTGTAAACAGAGGCTATTATTAGCTTTATCCTAAAAGGGTCATAACTCAGCACCATTCAGGTTAAACAGCGTATTCAGAAAATTGATACATTTTTCTCCAACAAGCAACAGCTTTGGTGGGGGGCCCCCAAAGAGTCAAGGATGATAAAGGGAGTCCCCATTATCCATTTAGACAGTCTGGTGAGTGGGGGTAAACAAACTCCAAGAATATCTAAGTGTCTGAATGCTCTGTGATATATGTTATGTCTTACTTTCGAAATATAAGTACTTGTTAGGTACATTTTTTACTGATACACAGAAGAATAATGTATGTGTCCTGGCATTACTGGGTGCATGCACAGATAAAAATCAGTGATGTTTTTTACACACACACACACACACACACACACACACACACACACACACACACATACATGCTAACATGCATAAGCCACAGCAGTACTAGTTATGTACTTATTTCAGCAAACAGCAATGCCTTGTGCAACATTGGTACTGCCACACCAGATTAGTCACTGCTGTTTAGCAGTCGTCAAACAGCAGAAGCAGTAAGATTTATCCCATGGAGGAGTAATGCATGCTTGTCACTGTCCCTACTTTCACAGACCTTCCCTGATTTTGTTCATACTTCTGCTTTATTCTTCTTAAAAAGTCTGATTTGCTGGTAAATCATTCAGGATTACAAACAGTCAATTAATCCAGACATCTGAGACTTTATACTTATTGTCCAAAAATAGATGTGGATGCAAAATATGTTATTCTAGTAACTTTTTAAGTGAATTAGAGAAATATTTAAACATATTTATGATTCTGAGCATTTATTCTATTATTTTTGGGATTGTACTGAATTCTTAAGCAAAGAAATTGAGTTATAGTATCTGGTGTTCTGGTATTAGTTATAAAACTACCTGAAAGAGAAACTATCCCTGATGATCGGAAGCATCAGCTCTAAGTTTGCACTGAGGTAAGTCACTCTGGGCTGCTGATCCCTCTAGTGCTTATATTGTTCATTATCATCTTCATCCTAACAGGGTCATATCACAGCCCTGTTCATGTTAAAGAGCATAATTAGGAAATTAATGCATTTTTCATTCCTCATTTTTCCCCAATCAGCAGCAGCTTTTGTGGGGTCCCCACACAGACAAAGATGATTAAGGGGGCCCCCTGCAGCCATGGTTTTCCAGGGACTAAAAGCTGGCTATGTAGTTAGTTTTAGTGGAGAAAATGTCCAAAAGCAGGGTTTAACTAAGCCAGGAGCACTATTGTCAGTAGTAAAATATTTAATGGCATTCTGATGCCTGTTACTTGACAAAACACCATTACTACAACCAGAAATATCTTTGAATTTTAAGGGAGACATAAATAAGAGTTATTACCCTCATAGTTTATTAAGTATGCAAGACTGCTGCAATAGCTTTTGCTGGTTTTACAGATGTGACAAAATATCAGGATAAGATAACTTGCTGTGGTTGGGGGCCCCAAGGGAACAGGGGGCCCCCAGCGACCGCAGGGTTCGCTGGTGCCTAAAACCGGCTATGTATATGGCTTTACTTCAGATCGTTGAAACCCACATCATCGAAGACAAGATCATTGAGATGAGAATATCAAAATCCCATTTCAGCAAACCAGCGGAACAACGAAGATCTTCCCAGGTAAGTAACCACTTTTCCAAAAAGAAATAATACCTAAACTGCAACATCCCTAATCCAACCAGGTCGCCCACTCCCAACTAAATATATCAACTCCGTGATCACACTACAGTTGGGAAAAAGGCAAAGTTCACACAACAGCTTACTTACCCTGGGAAGATCTTCATTGATCTGCTGGTTCGCTGAAATGGGATTTCGATATTCTTGTCTTGACGATCTCATCTTCGATGATGTGGAGTTTTGATGATCGCAGGTAGACCCATATATATATATATATATATATATATATATATATATATATATATATATATATACATAAATAAAATTAAGAGGAGATGTGGCGTGGGGGTATGAGCTTGGTTTAATCTGCACCAGTGTCCCGGATCATGCACAGAACATATTGGCATTTGTTGTTTTGCTGTTGTTATATCAATTATTTGGGTGTCTTTGTAGCTGGCCATTCAGTCTGGTGCACTACACATATACACACATACACACACACATATGGTTTATATATATATATATATATATATATATCACACGCACACACACACACACATATGCACACAGTTTTTTTTTTTCAGCAGTCACTCTCTTCTGTTTACTTAAATCTCTATCAATTAATATTTGGACTCACATTGCAGTGTAAAGAAGCATAGCCTCTGTCCATCTTTCCCGAAAATTCTGTTCTTCCTCTGTAAATCCAAAACTGTGCAAAGTATTAAGCTTTAAACCTCAAGGAACAGTGCCCATTTCCAAATGATGGTGCAAATTAATTTGCTGTATAACAGTTTGCCCTTTATGTTCTACATTTCATGAACATTTAATCTGAAGTAGGAGATTCATTTGTCAGCAACCTGTGGGTATGGATCCGATATCGGATCCGAACCGGCATGGTTTATCCAGCTATGGATCCGAGCTCCTTGCTCCTCCCCTCACCCATAATGCCCTGCTCTCCGTAGATGACCCCAGATCTAGTTTGCCGCGTTCATGGTGACAGCTTGCTCTTTGAGTGGAAATTTAGTTATTTACTAACGGTTTTTTTGATCTTTTAATAGTACCTTTGTGTGAAAGTTTTAGGTTTCCCACCCATTTAAACTATTTTTTGTTAAATTACTAAACTTTTTTTGTAATTCCCTCCCCTCGCTGGTAGCATAGTTGTGTGTGCGTGGTCTTTGGGGCCTGTAGTGTGACTAGGTAGTTAACTTTGGTTAACTTGTTAGTTTTATTTTTTTCTGTTAAAAAAAAAAAAAAAAAAAAAAATGTCAGAAGCCCCAAAGGCGATTTTCTCGAAGTGCTCCGAGTGTGGCCATAAGCTGTCCCCTGCTGATGGCCACACTCGGTGCATTCGATGCCTTGGGGTTGAACACCTCACTTCTGGATGTTCAATCTGTGCAGGGTTCAACTCCAGGGCATTGAAGGAGCAGAGGTCGAAGCTGGTCTTGGTGGGACTTTTGCCCCCGGACTCGGCTTCGGCCTCCGCCCCGTTGGTAGTTACCGCTCCTGCGGTACCTGCCCTACCTGCTCCCGCTCCTCCTCCCAGGACTCAAACTCCCTCTACGGGTTCGGAGGACAGGGAAGCTAGGAAGAAGGACCGGAGAGAGAAGCACCACAAGCGGCGGGCCGAGACCTCTGTCTCGGCCCCGCCGGCTAAGCGGGCTTCTCCTCCGGCCTCTCTAGCTACTGGCTCTCCTCCTCCTCGGCTCCGGTCCCCGACTTTTTCACTGGGACCTGAGGAGGAAGAGACCCGACCTCCTTTGTGGCTATTGAGGCGGTACTCAAGGCCTATCTCGGTAGCCTCTTCGAGGTCGACTTATAGTCTTTCTGACGCCGATCTGGACTGGATGATGCGAAGGTTCATCCAGGCCCAGATGCAGATGGGAGTGCTCCTGCCTCCCCCCCCCCCGGGGGGGAGCTCAACCCCTTTTTTCAAGCCCATAGCTCCTTCTCCGACCCGCTACGCGGGTTCGGAGCGCTCAGAACCGGGCAGCTTTGGAGCCGGGGGTGGGTCGGCTCCGATAGTACTGGCTACTTCGGATCCGACCCTGCCCTCGAGTGTGTCAGATCTGACCTCTCGGAGCCTTGGCCCGAGTTTCGGATCCGAGGGACTCAGTGTGCCTTCGGCGCCATCTGTGTCAGAGCGCACTCGTCCCTCGGATCAGAGGGGCTCGCCGCCAGCTCCGATCCACTCCTTGGATCCGAGGGGGAGCCGACTGTCGGATCCTTTGGTCGAGGCCGGCTCCCCTTCGGCTTTTGATGTAGTGGAGAGGGCTCTGTTGAGGGCTTCCGGACCCCCGGCACTTGCTTCGGCTCCGTCCCGCACTCCATCTGCTCTGGGTCAGGCTTCCATCACCCGGCCACTGGGACAGCCCATTTCGATGCCCCAAGCATTTCCTGTGGAACTAGACACTGCTTGTGAGGGCTCCCCGGACAGCCCCCCTGAGGAGGCACCTCGCAAGCACACGTGTAAAAGGAGGCACATAGACTCCCCCGAGTCTTTAACTGAAGACACGGACTTGGAGGAAGGGGAAGGCTCCCCAAGATCACCCCCCGAGGATGTCTCCTTTGGAGACATCATGGAAATGCTTCGTATAAGAGGTAGGTGGTCTGCCCCAAAGTCTTCTTCGGATGAGTCCATGTTCTTGGAGGCATTCGAAGCGGGCCCGTCTACCTCTTGGGTGTCCCCTCCTGCCGACCCCCTGGTGGACCTTATTACCATCAGGGCGTGGAAGGAACCGGACACCGTGGAGCCAATCCCCAAAAGGCCTGACAGGATTCTCAGCCCCCCTGCTGACCGTGCCCACTGGAGTAAGGGTCCTCCGGTAGATGCAATGTTGACGGCAGCATCCACCAAGAGGGAACTCGCCCAGGAGAGTCCCTCAGTCCATCCTCCGAGCAAGGAGTCTCGGATGATGGACCGCTTAGGGAAGCGAATGTTTAGTTCAGCGACCTTCTCAGTGAGGGCGCTCAACTATCTGGCACATGTTATTAGGATGCAGTGCGATCTTATTAAAGAATACGCTGCATCCCCCCCAGAGTCCATGTCGGAGGAGGACAAACTGTTGCACTCCACCCGTATGGCCACTCTTCGGTCTGTTACAAATACCTCTATGCGGTTGCTTTCCCACGCTACTGAGGGAGCCACTAGAGCTGCAGGAGTAGGCCTAGTCATGAGATGCCAGGCCTGGCTCTGCCACTGCGATTTCACAGAGCCCTTCAAGGCGTCTTTCGCGAACGCCCCCTTTGATGGTTCTGCCCTTTTTGGCAAGACGGTTCGCGACACCTTGGTCCAGAGCGAGAAGGACGGGAAGACGCTGTCTGCCGTCGGAGTTCGCTTCTCTGTGCCCCAGAGGTCCTACTCTAGGAACCAAAAGGGCCAGAAGAAGATGTGGTTCCGGAAGTCGCAGCAATCCCAACCCGCTCCGGACAACCAGTCCTTCCATGGCAGAGGAGGACAGGGCGGACACCGCCCCAGGGGCAGAGGGGCTCCCAGGAATTTCGGGTCCAGAGAACCTTTCTCTGAATGGCCCGCGCAGCAACCCTGAGGGGTTGCCCGACTGCTCCACTCTGGAGGCAGTTGGGGGACGTTTTTTGGAGCACCTAGCGGCATGTGAGTCCATAACAACAGACCGCTGGGTCCTTCGTATTATATCCAGAGGATACAAAATCCCCTTTCTCCACGTCCCGAAACCAAAATCCCTCCCCGACATTCCACCCGATCAGAGGGAGGCCGCTTCAGCAGAAATTGGCTATCTGCTGAGGAAAAGAGCCATCCAGCCCATCCCCCCAGACCAGATCGGATCAGGGTTCTACTCCAGGTTCTTTTTAGTGCCAAAAAAGACGGGGGACCTAAGACCCATTTTAGATCTGTCCCTATTAAACCTGGCAGTTCCCAAGGAGAAGTTCCAGATGGTCACCTTACAATCTATCCTCCCCTTTCTGGGAGAGAATCACTGGATGTGCTCCATAGACCTCAAGGATGCATACTACCACATACTAATGGACAGATGGTCCAGGAGGTTTCTTCGCTTCCGGCTGGGAGCCAGTCACTACCAGTTCAGGGTCCTTCCCTTTGGTCTCACCACAGCCCCCAGGGTGTTCACCAAAGTATTAGCAGTGGTTGTGGCCCACCTGAGGCTTCAGGGGGTGCAGGTCTTTCCGTACCTGGACGACTGGCTTCTCACCGCCCCAACAAGACATCTACTATCTTTGGCAAGGGACTCCTTTCTTCGGCTAGCTCCCTGGCTAGGTATCACAATAAACGTAGCAAAGTCCAACCTGGCCCCTACTCAGCTGATAGATTTCATAGGTGCCAGGTTAGACACAAGGAAGTTAAGAGCCTTCCTCACAACCGACAAAATTCGGAATCTACGACTCCAGGTGTGGGCCATCCTCCACTCCAGCTCAGTTCCGGCGGAATTGGTCCTGAGGGCACTAGGGTCCATGGCGGCAGCGATTTCTCTTCTCCCGCTCACCCGCTTGAACATGCGGGTACTTCAGTGGACACTTCAAGTACAATGGTCTTACCTTTCTCTTCCCCTGCATCACCCCTTTGCAATCAGCAAGGTTTGCAAGCGGTCTCTTTTGTGGTGGCTCCATTCAGAGGATCTCCAAGGAGGCCGCTCCTTTTGTGCACCCCCCCCCCCCTTGCCACAGTGACCATGGACGCATCTCGCCTCCGGTGGGGGGGGACATTTTGCGGGACGGACGGTCCAAGGCACGTGGAACGACTCAGAGACCTCCCTGCATATCAATGTTCTGGAGATGAGGGCCGTGCTCTTGGCGTTGCAAGCACTGCAGGCCTTTCTTCCCCTGGGAACAATTGCGATTCAATCAGACAACACGTCAGTGGTCTGGTACATCAACAAACAGGGGGAACCAGGTCTTACCCTTTATGTCGGGAAGCCATGAGAGTGTGGGAATGGGCGATCTCCACCAACCGCTTTCTCATCGCAACGCATATTCCGGGTCGGTCCAACATCCTTGCGGACAAGCTCAGTCGCACCATTCTCTCCCCGTACGAGTGGTCTCTCAATGCTCAAGTAAGCGAAACGTATCTTCGCACGGTGGGGAACTCCTTGTTGCGATCTCATTGCTTCTCCCTTAAACACCAAGTGCGACAGTTTTTTCGCTCTAATCCCTCAACCAGGGGATTTCCCGAGGTACGCTCTGGTGCATGCTTGGCCTCCCGGTCTTCTGTATGCATACCCCCCCTCTACCTCTGATGCTCCAGGTTCTTCAGAAAGCCTCTCGGTTGGGGTGCAGAATGATCCTCATAGCCCCATTCTGGCCTCGGCAGATCTGGTTCCCTTACCTAAGGTCTCACTCAGTGAATCCACCTTGGATTCTAGATCCCATCCTGGATCTGATAACACACCCATCGAACCTACCATCTCCGAACCTGGACAACCTGAAGCTGACTGCTTGGCTGCTCCAGTTCCACTCCTAATCAGGACTCCTGGTATTTCATCTCCCGTTAAGGCTATCCTGGTAGCGGCGCATAAACCCTCTACCAAAAACACTTACCGCAGTAAATGGAAGCGATTCTCCATTTGGGCGGAGCGGCAAGGTCTAGATCCCTTCACGGTACCTCTTCCCGTGGTCCTAGATTTCCTTACCACTCTTTTTAATGATGGCGCCAGTAGTTCCACAGTCAAAGTTCAGCTAGCGGCCATTTCTCATTATCATGTTGGTCATGACTCTGGGCCTCTTATGTCTGCCAAGTTATGTAAAATCTTCCTAAAAGGCACCTTTCTGCTTAGACCCCCTGTCAAACAGGCGGTTCCAGCATGGGATCTTTCCTTGGTTCTTCAGGCCTTGACCACTCCCCCCTTTGAGCCTGCGGCCACTGTAGATCTAAAATTCTTATCTCTTAAGACTGCATTTTTAGTAGCCATTACTTCAGCCAAAAGAGTTTCGGAACTTCAAGCCCTTTCCATAAAGCCGCCTTACTTGATCTTCCATCCGGACCATGTGTACCTCAGGATCAATCCCTCTTTTCTTCCTAAGGTAGCTTCAGAAGCAAACACTAATCAGTCCATCAACCTCCCCGTTTTCTTTCCTAATTATCAGAACAAAGGCGAGTACAAGCTGCATTCATTGGATGTTCACAGGCAGCTTCATTTTTATCTTAACAGGACAGCTGGTCACAGGCAATCTGATCAGTTGTTCGTTTCCTTTGCCAAATTCAATCTGGGTAAACCAATTTCCAAAGTCTCCTTGTCACGATGGATTTCCCAGTGTATTCTATTAGCTTACCAAGCTTCTGGGAGGCCCGCACCGGACGGAGTTCATGCTCATTCAACCCGGTCTGTTTCTACCTCAGCAGCCTTTAAGGCTAGGATACCTCTGGATGACATTTGTTCAGCGGCCACTTGGGCTTCATCTCATACCTTTATTTCTCATTACAAGCTGGATATCACGTCTAGAGGTAGAGCATCCTTTGGCTCCGCGGTGCTCCGGAATATCCTTCCATGACGGCCGCCCAAGATTCAGGTAGCTGGGGACTCTGTCCCACAGGTTGCTGACAAATGAATCTCCTACTTCAGATTTAGAAGTTATGTACTTACCATAACGTTCCATCTGAGTTGGTGTATTCATTTGTCTGCAACCATCCCGCCCTCCTATCCCCCTGGCCTTGTCAGTTCCTGCATAGAATGTGTTACCCTTTGATTAGGGTATTTGATACAGGGCAAACTCGATCTGAGGTCATCTAGGGAGAGCAGGGCATTATGGGTGAGGGGAGGAGCTAGGAGCTCGGATCCATAGCTGGATAAACCATGCCAGTTCGGATCCGATATCGGATCCATACCCACAGGTTGCAGACAAATGAATACACCTACTCAGATGGAACGTTATGGTAAGTACATAACTTCTAAGTTTAGAATAGGGTGAGATTTATTCACATTCACTCTATGGTATAGGTAAATTAAGCTATATATGATATCCTTACATTTCCCAAGTAAATGTCAGATATTTGTAGTTTACTTTCAAGAATCTTGCTAAATACATGAAATCCTAGCAATTTTAAAGTAACGTTTAAAGGCATAATATTTTCTATTTTTAGGTCAGCATTATCAGATATATTTGAGGTGATTGACCTTGATGGAAATGGCCTTCTTAGCCTTGAGGAGTATAACTACTATGAAATGAGAACCAGTGGCGAGAAATGTGATGAAGATGCATGGGATTTATGCAAAAGTAAGTATTTATTAATGGAATGTCATAAAATGTTTGTACGATGATAGCTGTTATAACTTCTGAAAGACAGGATAGAAGAGCTGATATTGGTTCTTTTCCTAATTGTGGTGGTGTAGTGTGAATTTTCTATAGAATTCATACAAGTCACTGTGTGAGAGTGTAATTTACAAGACTTTACTTAGCATCTTGTAAACAAATAAAACAAACAAACCAAACCAAACAGATAGGCAGCGTAAAAAGCAGTCCAATAGCTGTGCAAGTTTATTGATATTCAAGAAGATAAACTTATCAGCATCTAGTGCATTCCTACTGTATTTTGTGGTATTTTTTGAGATATTGCATCTGTTTAATTTTTTTTAAGTGAATTTATCATCATGATTGACCAATAAAGTCACACAGATTTATGAAACTCATGTGATTATTTATACTAACTTGCCTCACTCTGTACTTATTTCCTTATTTTTCTTTCAGAGTGCTGCTTTCTAAGAGAGCAGTTTAGTTTGATATAAAAACTGATTAATATTCATGTTATCCTGTAACCTGCTTTATTCATTTCTGTATTCTGTCTTTGCCAGAAACAGATGTTGCTGATGTTGCATACACTTGACAGGAGGGAAAAAGAGTTAAAATGCCATAGTTTCTACAAAAATAATAGGTGGTGATCAGAAACATATAGTGTACTATGCACCTGATCTTTAACAGGATTGCTCATACTCTACAAGCGAGCTAATCAGACTACTTTAGCACTAGTGTGGTCTACTGGATAATGCTGCATGCAGATGTAGCAGTCTTTGGATGCAGCTACTGTAAATTAGCTATGTGCTCTGCTCCAAAGCCTTACTCCAGGATGGAAATAGTGTGGTAGAGAGTTTCAGAGACGAGCTCTACCATGTTGGTTTAGGGCAGAATTGTGGGATTGAATGCACTTTTTTACAGTTTTAGCCATTCCATTCTGTGACAGCAGTGGCGTTGTTAGTGCCACAATAGGTAAGTTCTGTAAGGCTGTATACCTACATGTTTGTGTATGGTGGGAGGCATAACTGAGACTGTATTGCTATAAGTGTGTGTGCTTATGTTTGACAGAGAGACTGTCCAGATGTCTGTGCATCTCATGTACATGTGTGTTTGTATGTTTAGGCTTCTATGCAACCATGTTGCAGGGTTGGTAGGGGAAAGGTAATGCTATTTTTCCTATGTGGCAAGTGTTCCAGTCAGAAACGCCTTTGCTTTAAGAAACTCTTGCATGTTTCCAAATCACTAATAGCTCCTTGGTGCAACTAGAGCACAACATCACTGTTAGCATTACAAAGGTAACTTTTCCAAGTATCACCCGATATTTTCAAGTGTCTTTCAAAAGATCCATCATTCAGGTATACATTAGTGGAATGCATACGTGTCTGAGGACATCATAATGACGACAGTCATGTCGGATGGTGGACTTTTCAAGCACTGCTTATCAAGGAATGTGACATTAACTAACCCTCTCATAGTTTTAACCATAGCTAATTATATTATCTTTTGCAGCACTCAAGTCTGCCTCACTCTTCCTTTCTTTATTTGCCTTCTCTGTAATTCCATGCATGCGTATATGTTAAGTAAAGCTACATCCAAGAAAGCCTGCTTTTTGTTGTATTTGGTAGAAGGCTCTGAGCTTCTAGTCTTCCAGTTTCTACTTATGGCAAGTTAAGATTAAGCTGCAGGTATATGTCCTGGCATGGTTGACTCTAAAAAGTATCTTTCTCATGTTTCTTGTCAAAAAAAAAAAATAAGTTGCCATTAATACAGAATGAAGATAGCAGACCATCTTGGAAATCTGTTTAGAAGAATTTCACCTAAATCTTCTGTCAAGTGTTAATGACTAAGAATTGTAGTTACCTTTCTGTTAGAAACTGTGGGGAACAAAGCAGCAACATTTTTTGGCCTAAGCAGTAAATACTAGCTTCATGTGTTCCTGTCGTATCAGGTAGCAAACAGATAATGTCTAATGGAAGCTCTGTAGTTGAACTCTATCAGTTTTATGTTTGCTGCATATCTATGGTTTTATTCAGCTGCTTTGAATTACACTTCCCAGGGGTATGTTGCATGGCTTGATTGTCTTTTCCTTTGTTAAGATGCCTCTGTAAAAGTCTTGCTTTGTGTGACTGAACAGGTTAACAGAATAGAATCAATAAATAAATGTAGTTTTCCATGTAACTAGCCACTGCTGTGGACATGTCAATTCATATCACTCATATATTTCAATTTTGACACTGCAACAGTTTTTTCCATTTAGACTGAATGGACACTTCAGAATTTGAGGTCACTTTTATAGCTTAACTTTTGTGTCATTCAAGACTTTACTCATCAAAATAGTCTGCTGTGTTTATGCCTTCAGTTGAACTGTCACCAGTGCTAGAGTAACATTTTGTCTTATGACTTTCCAGAATTTGCCATAAATCTGTGCCTTTAATAGAAATCATAGCCCATACATATAAATCATTCAGAGGTTTTCGTGGCTAACAGAGTGAAACATGAATATGTTTTACATTTCTTGTGGTCTGATATGATTAAAAAAAATTAGATTTTTAATTTTAAATAGTATTTGTCCTGACAGTTTTCATAGCTACCCTTTTTGTTTCCATGAGTCAAAGTGTATAACTACAGCTAGAGTAACATTCTGCCCTCTGACTACTAGGACTAGTATCAATGTGATGTGTTCATTTTTTTAACACAAGTCTTAATTCACATGCATATTTCAGTTATAGGCATTATCTTCAGCCAGGTGAAACATGCATCTCTGCTATGCTTATACGAGTTCATAGAAAAAGATATCAAATTTTAAACATTATTGGCATTTTACTTGATTGCCATTTTTAGGCATTGACTACAGTCTTCATTTTGAGATTCCCGTTCAGACTGTTCCCTAGCATACTGAATGTTTGTGTAGCGATGTACATACCAAAATCTACATTTATCAGTGTAAGCAGTATGCAAACGTAGCCTCACTAGATCACTATTTCAGATGATTTTGTTATAAGTGTCTTCTGAGTGCTCAGATATGTAGCACAGCATCTTCACTTGCTTGGCAGCAGGTTTTTCATGTTTAGATAATTCATGCTATAAGTTTGCTCCAGACCACATACCTCCATTCACAGCCTGCTTAGCGTTGCAATCTGGCCTCCATTTGTATGTATGTAGCTCCCACTAGTGACCCCTTTATACTTTTAACATCACAGGAGCTGAAATATTTTAGAGTAATTTACTGGAACATCTGGAGAGTTCTATCATGTAGCAACCTGTTTAACTCCAACTTATCTATAATGATCAGCATCTCATACATAGCGACTCAAGACTTCAATTTATATAGTTAATCTCATGTAAAAAAGTAAGCCTTGCCTCAAATGTAGCATGATTTTCAACTCTACCAACCCAAATATTTCCTTCTTGAGGTTATGTTAGTCTTAACCTACTATTAGTACATAGATAGGTTCATAAGATGTTACTAGGCTATTGACCCAAGGGTCTTTCCAAGCTGAGCCATTAAATCACAGTAGATGAGAGATATCGTCTGTGCGCAAGATTTTTCTAGCAAGGACTACCCCTGTACAGGGGAGAAGCAGGGGCAATCCCCATAGAAATTTACTGCTTCCCATCCAGTCACACTTAAACAGAGCCATGGAGGTGCTCTGCTTGATATGGAATGAAAGCCTATTCTAGAGGAGTGGCAACCTCTGAGAGATGTATCTGTCGCTCCAGCAGGTCCCGCTTATGTCACAGGCTAGATTGAGGTCCCTGGAACAGGTGACTCTAGTCCCATTTGACTTATGGATGTGCAGCATTCCCATTAGATTTGAGTCAGAGATAGCCCTGTAAGCCAGACATAAGTCACCTAAAAGTAGTCTATATGCGACTGAGTACAGTGACAGCAACTTCAGTCTGTCCTTATAAGACAAGTGCTACAGACCCTGAATTTTCTTGGTTAGAAATCTCTGAGGTCTCTCAAGTTGCTGCAGGTGTCTGGTATGGTACATACCAAACTGACCATTATATTCAATAATAGGCCTGATGAGGGACGAGTATAAGGTAGTTATAACCTCTTTTGTTCTTGAGGCGATGCTTTGCTAATCAGGTGAGCGATGTAGAATGCCTTTCTCACCACAGAAGACACATGGTGGTCAAAGTTGAGATCACAATCAACTTGTGTTCCAGGTCTGTCACTACTGAATTGGTATTTAGGGTATTATTGTATCTGAAATAGTTTACTTCATTTGGTCTTCAACCTGTGGGATACCGGATCCAAGCCGGCAACTTTACTAGCATCTGCTCCAAACTCCAAGCTCCTCTCCTTGTCCATAATACACCTCACTAACTTCCAACCCCCAGATCTCATTTGCCGTGAATAGCTTATGCATTGTGATCTCTAGAACTCCAGGTTTTTCAGTGGATAAATCTTTAAAAATATCTCTTTTTTTCTTTAAAAATATAAATATCCGAAGTACAAGCAAACACAGGAGGGTTATGGCTGACAAAGTTTGCAGATGACTGCAAACTGGGTGCCGTAGTCGAAAACACATCTGACATAGATATCCTTCAGAAGGGTCTCACAGAAACGGATGACTGGTGCCAGAGCCATGGCCTAAAGTTAAATGCCAAAAAATGCATAGTCATACCCTTCGGGAAAAACAAGGTTACCCCTAGCTACCATATAGGTGGTAATCCTCTGAGCACAGAAGAAGTTATCAGGGACCTGGGGACCCAGGTTGACAGTAGCCTGTCATTCGACACCCATGTAGCTAAAGTAGTTAGGAAGACCTTCTACATTGCCCACCTCATCATGAAGGGATTCACATCTAGATCAAGGGAGGTCATAGTCTCCCTATACTCATCGCTCATCAGACCAATGATTGAGTACAATGCCCCATTCGGAATGTATCTGACCCGACACTTGCAGCAGCTAGAGGCCACAAAAGTTCCTCACCAAAAGGATAAAGGGTCTCAAAATCTGTCCTATGCTGCCCGACTGAAAGAACTCCAGCTCAATTCAGTCGCCACAGCTTGCTCAGAGGTGACCTTTGCCTGACATACAAGGCCATGTCAAACCCAGAGTTGATGAATATGCTTCACCTCAAAAATCTAGATCTGTCAGAGCCACAAGGGCGGGAGACTTAAACCTCGACACGGCTATAAATAGGACGTGCTGGAGGGATAGATTCATCACCCAAAGACTCCCTATGCTGTGGAACAAAATCCCGGTATATGTGAGGCAGAACACCTCGCTGGCCTTGTTCAAGAGAAATCTTGACCAATGGATGGGAGATCGCAGATATACTCCAGGGATTACCTCAGTGTCACTGCTAGACAGAGGCACAGCAAAATAATGGGTATAGTTCCCCATACAAAAGGGGTGGCTTAAGCCACAAAACTATGGGCTAGGCTTATAAATGCCCACGGGCAGATAGCCTAGTATGAACCTATGAACCTATGAAATAGTCATAGAGTAGGTTCCCCTTTCTCCTCCCCTCGCTTGATGCGTCGAGTTGTGTAGTTTTAGGGTAGTTAGCTTAGAGTAGTTGTGTGTATTTTTGCCCCCCCCCAGTGTGTTCTGTATGTGAATGTGGTGAGTGGGTGTTCTCAGCAAGAAATAATAACATTTTTTTTTAGTTATTCTTTCTTCTGACCTTATGGCTGACAAGCCTATTTTCAAAAGGTGCACTGAGTATGGCCATAAGTTATCCCCTGCGGATGGCCACACTTTGTGTTATGTGCTTGGGCATGGCCCGTTTGAGCACAGACTGCACTATATGCGCGGGGTTCAACCCACATGCCATTAAAGATAGGAAGGCCAAATTAGCCCTGAAAGGCCTTCTTCCCCCTTCTGAGACTGTTGCCTCGTCTTCAGCTTCAGTCACAGTGGCTGCTGTGGCTGCCTCTCATTCTTCTCTTCCCCTGGCTTCCCCTCCCTCCCAGTCTGGGACTCAACCTCCTGTGCAAAAGCCTGTGTAAGCGGAGCGGAAAAGGGGCAGAGAGAAGGAGAGTGAGTCAAAGTCGAGGGAAAAGCGCAAGAGGTCTCTGGACCTCCCTTCAACAGTCAAAACGTTATGGATCCTTGACTCCCCTCGGCTCCGATCTCTGAGGTTCTCCCCAAAGCCAGAGGAGACACATTCAGCTTCTAGGGCCTCGGTGCACGACCCGCAAGGTCCGAGTCCGTGGCCTCATTGAGGTCCACCCGGTCTTTGTCTGAGGTTGATATGGATAAAATGATGAGGAAGTTCATCTGCACAGAAAACGCTCACTTTATTGATAAAAAGAACAAAGCTTTCGGGAATGCCTCTTCTTCAGTGTTTGATTAATACAATTAAAAATAATCTCATTTATATATACAATAAGTCACAAACCACCTGACACAGCCCTCCAATAAAAAAACTGTCTTTCGGCTTTTCGCGGTTAGGGGTCGCCACAGAGGAACTCCGGTCCGCTAATGATTGGCAGTAGATTTTTACGTGCTGGCTTGCTGGGCCTAACGCACAACCTTCAACGAAGGAACGCCCATTCACGCATGTCGCCACACAGAAGACGCTCTAACTGAGAATCGAACGTGCAGCGTCTAACTGTGAGGCGACAACGCTACCGCAGCACCACCACCGCAGTATAGCCCTCCAATAAAAACACCAAATAAATATACAAATTTAACTTAATTGATAAATTGTCCTTAAAATACAATTACGTAGAAAATATATATACTACATCTATATATCCTTGAAAATGTATATAAAATTCATAAATAAAACTTCATAAGATATACAATTAATATATATAGTAATTTTTTAAAATTACTTGTATTGTTTTTGTTTAAAATCCAACATGGGTTTAATTGTTACCATATTGTTTAACCCACGATTAAACAGTATGGTAACAATTAAACCCATGTTGAATTTTAAACAAAAACAATACAAGTAATTTTTAAAAATTACTATATATATTAATTGTATATCTTATGAAGTTTTATTTATGAATTTTATATACATTTTCAAGGATATATAGATGTAGTATATATATTTTATATATATTTACCGGCCTCCTTATTGGTTTCTCAGGAGGCTCGCTCTCCTTCGGCATTCAACGTGGTAGACAGGGTTCTCTCCACCTGACTGCCCCCTCAGACTCCACCCAGACTCCCTTGGCTCTTTCTACAGTCCCCATCATTTTACCAGAGGGACAGCCCATGCCCAAGGAGGCCCAGACGGTTCTCCCTGAGGAACAAGTGGCTTGCGAGTTCCCCCTGGAGAGCCCCACCAGAGAGGTTCCTTGCAAGCATATGTGCAAGAGGAGGCACTTGGACTACCCTGAATCCTTCACCGAGGATACGGACTTGAGTGATGGTGAAGGTTCCCCTAGGTCACCTCCCGAGGATGTCTCCTTTGGAAACATCATGGAAATCCTGCACCAATGGGGAGGTTGGTTTGCCCCCAAACCTTCTTCTGATGAGTCCGTGTTCCTGGAGGCTTTCGGCATGGGCCCATCTACTTCCTGGGTATCCCCTCTCATGGATCCGTTGGTGGACCTAATCACCTTGCAGGCATGGAAGGAGCTGGACAGCATGGAAACAATTCCAAAAAGACCAGACAAAATTTTGAATCCCCTCACAGACAGACCAGCATGGAACAAGGGCTCCCCTTTAGATGGTATGGTGGTAGCAGCAGCCATAAAGAAGGAACTTGCTCAGGAGAATTCCTCAGTTCATCCTCCTGACTGAGAGTCACAGATGATGGACCACCTAGGGAAGCAGGTGTATGCTTCAGCTACCTTTTCAATTAGAGTGCTGAACTACCTGGCCCATGTCACTAGACTCCAACGCAACCCGGTAAAGGAGCTGGAGGAGTCTCCCCCTAAGTCCATGTCGCATGAGGACAGGATCTCGTTCTCCGTGAGGATGGCCACTTTGAAAGCAGTCTCCAACATGTCCATACGACTCCTTTCACATGCCACTGAGGAGCGGCTAAGGCGCCTGGGTCCAGCGAGTCCATGAGGTGCAACGCCTGGCTCAGATATGTCAATTTTTAGAACCTTTCAAGGCGTCCTTTGCCAATGCCCATTATGACAGCTCTACTGTCTTTGGTAAGACCGTCAAAGAGATGTTAGTCCAGAGTGAGAAGGAAGGGGAAGACACTGTCTGCTGTCAGGATCCACTTCTCAAACCCTCAAAGGTCCTTTTCCCGGAACCAGAGAGGGCAAAAGAAGATGTGGTTTCGGAAGTCACAGTATTCCCAGGACACTCATGGCTTTTTTTCCCCCAGAGGCAGAGGGGGACAGAATGGATGCCGGCCCAGAGGCAGTGGGGGTCCAAGGAACTTCGGGTCTCGAGAAACTCTCTCGGACAGACCTGGGCAGCAACCCTGAGGGTGGCCCATCTGCTCTACTCTGGAGGCAGTCGGGGGACGATTGTCCTTGCACCTAATGGTATGGGAGTCCATAACACCAGACCACTAGGTGCTTCGGATTATATCCAGAGGATACTCTATCCCCTTTGTGCGTCCCCCCAAGTCTCCCAAACACCTCTTGGACATACCACCCACGCAAAGGGAGGCAGCAGCACAGGAAATTTCCAAGCTGCTAGAAAAACGAGCCATCAAAACCGTCCCCAAAGATCAGTCCAGATCAGGCTTCTACTCCAGGTTCTTTGTGGTGCCAAAGAAAACAGGGGACTTTGTCAGTTGCCAAAGAGAAGTTCCGGATGGTCACACTACAGTCCATCATGCTGTACCTGCAAGAGAGTCACTGGATGTGCTCGTTAGACCTCCAGGATGCTTACTATCACATAAAGATGCACAGAAGCTCCAGGAGGTTCCTCCACTTCTGGCTTGGAGTCAATCATTACCAATTTTGAGCCCTACCATTTGGTCTCACCACAGCCCCCAGGGTGTTCATCAAAGTGATGGCGGTAGTAGCGGCTCATCTGAGGCTTAAGGGCATTCAGGTCTATCCGTACCTGGACGATTGGCTCCTCACTGCTCCCACCAGGTGTCTACTCTCCCAAACCAGGGATTACTTCCTGATTCTTGCCTTGCATTTGGGGATCACAATCAATGCATCCAAATCACTCCTAGATCCTGTACAGGTGATAGACTACATTGGTGGCTGGACAGAGCAAAATCTTCCTGACCTCGGAGAGAGTACAAAATCTGAGGATTCATGTCTCCCTGATCTACCACTCTCATCTCCCAGTGGCGGAATCGGTGTTGAGGGCCTTAGGCTCAATGGTGGCAACCATAACTCTTCTCCCGTGTGCCCGGTTACACATGAGAATTCTATAGTGGACACTAGCTGTACAATGGTCCCTGTTGGAACTGCCATTGGCATATCCAGTTCAACTCAGTCGAGTCTGTCATTCGTCCCTCATATGATGGGTGTGTTCTCAGGACATTTTGGAGGAAAGACCCTTTGTTCCAGCCCTGGCCCAAGCCACAGTGACCACGGATGCCTCCCAAATCGGGTGGGTGGGTATTATTTGGGCAGGACAGTCCAAGGCCTCTGGTGCCCTGTAGAGACCAGCTTGCACATAAATGCTCTAGAGATGAGGGTGGTCCTTCTAGTATTGTAGGCCCTTCATACCTTTCTTCCTCTGGGAGTGATTGCAATTCAGTCAGACATGTCAGTGGTCTGGTATATCAACAAACAGGGAGGGAACAGATCTTACCCTATTTATCACGAGGCCATGAGAGTATGGGAATGGGTGATCTCCACCGGTCACTTTCTCATCGCAACACACATTCCGGGATGGTCCAACATCCTAGTGGACAGGCTAAGTCGGACTATTCAGATGCCTTATGAGTGGTCTCTGAATCTTTCAGTAGCGGAACAGATCTTCAGCGAGTGGAGTCAACCTTGCTGCAATCTCTTCGCATCTCTTTCCAACGCGAAGTGCAGCGAGTTTTTTGCTCTGAACCCCCTGCCAGGGGAGTCCCCCAGAAATGCTCTAGTTCATGCTTGGCCTCCCGGTCTTTTGTATGCTTACCCGCCAGTACCTCTTATTCCAAGGTTTCTACAGAAAGCTCATCGACTGGTGAGCAAAGTGATCCTCATTGCCCCGTTTTGTCCTTGCCCAGGTATGGTTTCCCTATCTTTGGTCTCACCTTCTGGCTCCACCCTGGATCCTGGATCCCATTCAGGACCTGATTTCATACCCTTCAGGGGTGCCTCATCCGAATCTGGACAGTTTGAAGCTCACAGCTTGGCTGCTCCAGTTACTGTGATTGCTAGGACTCTTGGACTATCCTCTTCAGTTAGATCTATTTTGGTGGCTGCTCGTAAGTCTTCGACCAGGAAGGTTTATCGCAGCAAGTGGAAATGTTTTTCCTTTTGGGCCTCTCAAAGGAGTTTAGACCCCTTCACGGTTCCTATTTCCACCATTCTTGATTTTCTAGCTGATATATTTCAACACGGAGCTAGTTCTTCTATGGTCAAGGTTCAGTTGGCTGCCATTTCTCATTTTCATGTGGGTGAGAATTCTGCCTCTTTAGCCTCCTCCAGACTGTGTAAAGCCTTTGTTAAAGGCACCTTTTTGTTACACCCCCCCGGTCCAGGATCCTGGTTCCCCCTTGGGACCTTACTATGGTTTTTCAAGCTCTGGTCGCTCCGCCTTTTGAGCCTACTGCAACAGTAGATCTAAAATATTTATCTTGGAAAACAGCTTTTTCTGGTAGTTATTACCTCTGCCAAAATGGTCACAGAACTGCAGGCCTTGTCCATCAAAGTTCCTTATATTTTTTTCATAAAGATAGGGTTTCCCTTTGGACCAATCCATCCTTTCTTCCTAAGGTGGCATCACCAGTCAATATCAATCAGACCGTCAGTTTGCCTGTGTTCTTTCCTAAATTTACTAACAAGATGGAGTACAAATTTCACTTGCTGGATGTTCATTTTATAATTAGCAGGGACATTGTTTTTACCAAAGGGAATGATGATGCATTTTTTAGCATTTAGTTTAAGACTGTGGCTTTGGCACCAGTCATTGGTCTGTGTAAGCCCCTTTTGAAGCACACTGACATCTCTAGGGCATTTAATGACAACACCTAATTTGCAGTCATCTGCAAACTTGGTTAGCCACAGCCCCTCCGTTTTAGCCTGGACTTCTGAGAAGTAAATGCCAAACAAGAGGGGGCCCAGCACTGACCCATGTGGGACCCCACTGATGGCAGGTCTGCTGATAGAGGTAAAGTCTCAGACTTTGATTGAGTGTTGTCGATCTGTGAGCCAGTTTACAACCCACCTGACAACATGGGTTGATATTCAACTGGGTTAGTTTGTCAATGATGCCTGAATATGGGATAGTGTCAAAGGCCTTGGCCAAGTCAAGATAGGCTGTGTGCATGGCTTTGCTGGCGTCTATGGCTCTGGTCATGTTTATTTATTTATTATTTATTGACATTTGTTTACTGGAAAAGTCCACTCGGCCAAGCTAGCCCATTTTCAGTGGAGGCCTGGGGAGAAAAGCTCCAAAGTAAAGAATAAAATACATAAAATTACAAAAAAAAAAAACCACATAAACTTACAAGAAAGTCTAAATACTTACATAGAATGAAATATGACTGAATAAAACAATGTTTAATCAGAATAGTTAGATTCAGTAGTAGTACAGAGGCTCAAAAAAAAAAAAACTTGAAAATAGTACAGAGCATAATACAGTGATTTCTGAAATAAACAGTTATATGCAGAAGAAAAAAAGTTCTCAAAGAAGTTTACCAAATTTAGCAGGCATGACCTGCCCTTGATAAAACCAAACTGGGATGGATCAAGGGTTTGGCGGTTACCTATATCCTTATTTATGAGGTCCATAATGATTCATTCCATTGCCTTACAGATGAGGCTGGTTAAACTTATGGGTCTGTAGTTACCTGGGTTTGTTGCCAAGCTGCCCTTATGGAGGGGCATAACAGTCACTGTTTTCCATTCGTTGGGGAAAAAGCCAGTACTTAGGCTGTGGTTGAATAGAGTGCCTAATGGAGTAGCTAGCACCTGTTTTAGAACATTAACAATGCAGCCCAGAATGCCATCGGGTCCTATGGAGGTTGTGTTCTTTGCCTTGGAGAGAGCATTGATGACTTGCTCTTTGGAGATGCAGGGAGGAGGAGATGAAGACATGGTTTGTGATATGCTTGGGGGGAGGATACGGGGGTGAAATATTCGCCAAACCTGTCTGCTAGCAGGTTTGCAATTTCCACATGGTCCGTGTGTGTGTGATACCATCCGCAATTAGTTCAGCACACATCTGGGTCATACCTTTTAGGTTGCGGACATAGCTGAAGAAAGCCATATGGTTGTTCTTGACTATGGTTGCTAAATTTTTATCATAGTTGCTGTTTGAGGATTTTATGAGTTGTCTTAATTGCCTGTTTAGACTGATGAGGGTGCTTTTCCAGTTCTGGAATCTCACTTTTGTATTTTTAGACAGCAGCTTCTTTCACTTGTTGTATAATTTATTAATGCCAGACGTCCACCATGATGGTTTGCTTTTTCTTGAGGATCTTTCTTTAATCCTGTCAGGCACGGCTGTGTCTATACATTTGTGTAGGTATTTATACAGAGCATTAGTGTATACCTTAGTATAGCTGTCAATGCTGTCTGAGGAATTGGAGCTTGGAAGTCAATTATACCTACCCTTAGGAGGGTATAGTTATCTTTGGTGAAGTTTTTTAGCCTGACTTCTCTTTTGGGGAGTTCTGGTGCTATTGTTACTTCAAAAATGACTGATTTGGTGGGAGAAAGGAATTGATTGGATGGGAGAAAGGAAATTCACCTCGGGGATCACGTCAGTCACCCTGCTAGACAGGGGTCCAGGGAAGTAAATAGTGTGGGAAGAAATAGCAAGGGAATTGTTATGGCTAGGCTTGTATAGGCCCTATGGCTGATAGCCTAGTACCAACCTATGAACCTATTTATGGTCAGATTTAACTAGTACAGGCTCTATACTTGAGGCGTTGCATTGGTCACTCATATTGGTGAGGACCAGGTCAAGAGTACTAGAGCCCTTTGTGGGGTGGTGCACTATTTGTTCCAGGGCATCTGAGTTAACAAAGTCCAGGAACTTTTGTGTGAGTGAGTTTGGGCTTGTATAAGTTTCCCAATTAATGGAAGCCTAGTTGAAGTCACCCATGAATAGGATGTTAGGTTGTACTTTAATTGTCCCAAGTAGGTCTAAATAAGCTGTGTGGACATCTTGGTTCATGGAAGGGGACCTTCAACTGACGATAACCTGAAGGGGGGGGGGTCTTACCCATGGTAATTTGAACTTGAAGTAGTTCCACAGAGTTTTCTTATCTAACCAGTCTAGAGGTGTAATTATTTTTAATGAAGATAGATACTCCACCTCCTTTGGTTCTCACACCTTCAATTTGTGATCTGAAAGTGTTGATGCCATTTTAGCCTTGCAAGGCCAGAGTACTTTCTGTGGCCTTGAACCAGGTTTCTGTGACTGCACAGATGTTAACATCTTCCAGCGAGAGGAGTGCTTCCAGAGAGTGCCATTTCTAATTTAACCTCCTAGCAGTTAGCAGCATGACCCTTAGTTCTTTGTATTTTCATGTCGGAAATTTTGTTGTTGTGAGCTTGCCTAAAGACAGGCATTATGGGGAGGCAAGTGCCTTAACCAGCAACCGAAAGCCCAGGTGAAGACCATATCTGGCAAAGCAGCGTGGTGTATCCACCATGTTGTCTCAGGCTGATAGAAACTGGATCCCCTTAGAATGACACCAAAAACTAAGCCAATTATTGAAATCAATCATTTTCTGTTTATATTGTGGTATCATCCTAGGCGAGGGTAAAATGCTGCTCAAAGCTAGGGACATACTTGCCTGGGACATGTATTCAGAGAGCACAATCATGCCTCTCTTCATATAGTTCAGAGAGGTACATCTCAAGTCGTTCACACCAACATGAACTATGACGGAGTCATAACAGTACTTGTTGAGAGACTATTAATTTATCTTAAAGGTACTGCTACCATTACAGCTAACTTCATATGACTGATTTCTGGAAATCCTGATCCTGTAACGTTTGCAGTCTCAAAGGAAGCACTCAGATCTGCTCACAACTGGTGGTCAAGAACACCAGATACACAAATACCATAGATGTAGCCAACCTGCTAGCAGACCAGTTCAGTGAAAACTTCACCCCTCTGTCCCCCTCATCAGTAAATCAGGACATCCCCAGCACCTCCCCCCCCCTTAGGGAGCAAGTTATCACTACCCTCTCAAAGGCAAAAAATACAGCCTCCATTGGACCCGATAGCATCCCAGGCTGCATTCTACATGAACTCAGGCAGGAACTTGCAGCAGCATTAGCCACCTTGTTCAACCAAAGCCTGAGTACCGGCTTCATCACAGTTGAGTGGAGGACAACCATTGTCATCCCTTTGCACAAAGGCAGAGCGTCCATCAATCCAGGAAATTATAGACCCATCAGCCTAAATAGCCTGATCTGCAAGGCCATGAAGCGGATTATCATTGACCTCCTTAACAAGGACACTGGCAAATTCCAAACACTTGATCCCACACAGATTGGTTTCAACAAGGGGAGGTCATGCCTGTTAAATTTGGTCAACTTCTTTGAGACAGTCACCAAAGCCATGGATGAGGGGAAGACGGTGCACACCACCTACCTTGACCTGGCCAAAGCCTTTAATACTGTTCCCCACTCGGGTGTAATAGGTAAAACTCTCTCAACTAGGCATCAATCCACATGTTACCATATGGGTAGCAAACTGGCTCACTGATAGAACCCTCCTAGTCAGACTAGGGAAAGCCATCTCATGCAAGAGACCCATAATGAGCGGTATACTCCAGAGATCAGTCTTGGGGCCTCTGTTGTTTGGGATATACTTTTCTGTGGTGCAGACCAAAACCAGTGGGCTATGGTTGATCAGATTTGCAAATGACTGCAAGCTGGGTGCTGTCATCAATTCCCCTAGTGATGTGGACATCCTCCAAGAGGGTCTCACCTAACAAATGACTGGTGCCAGAAATATGACCTCAAACTGAATGCCAAAAAAATGTGTCATCATCACCTTTGGGGAGAGTGATATCCCCACAAATGATCACATTAATAACAATGTCCTAAGCACACAATCAGTCGTGAGGGGCTTGGGCACCCAGGTTGATAGCAAACTGACTTTTGACCACCCTATTGCCTCCATTGTACGAAAAGCTTTCTACATGGTCCACCTCATTAGCAAGGGTATCTCATCCAGGGACAAGAAGGTCATAACATCCCTGTATTGTTCCCTTATAAGACCCATTACTGAGTACAGTGCCCCTTTTGGCATGTACCAGATAAAGCACGTGCAGCAACTGGAGAGACCACAGATGTCCCTCACCAGGAGAATCCAGGGCCTCAAACATCTACCCTACACAGACAGGCTAAAAGCCTTGTCCTTCTAATCATTCTCATACAGACTCCTCAAAGGTGACCTCTGTTTGGCATACAAAGCAATCTCAGACCCCACTTAGCTGGGACTGCTGCATATCCACAAGTCAAGCTCCATTCAAGTAACCTGTGCATGTGACTGGTCTGTGACATCAATAGGACTTGTTGGCGGGAAAGATTTCTATCCCAAAGACTCCCCCTTCTGTGGAATAGACTCCCTCTCCACGTCAGGCAGAGTACCTCATTAACCCTTTTTAAGCCCAACCTGGATAACTGGATGGGGAACAGAAAATACACCCTTGGGATTCCAACTGTGTCCTTGCTGGACAGGGGCATCTGGTGCTGACTTGTCGGAACATGGGCTAAATTATTAGCTAGGCTTGTAAGGGGCCTCAGGGCCAAAAGCCTAGTAACTTCCTATGATCCTATGATTAATCTGTTCATAGATATCACAACTCCCTATATCTAAATAATTAAAAAGAAAAAAAAAGATATAAACCATATTCTTATAATCCATTTAAAATTAGCAGTTATAGGTTTTCTTATAACTCCAA
This sequence comes from Protopterus annectens, assembly GCF_019279795.1. NCBI lineage: Eukaryota > Metazoa > Chordata > Ceratodontiformes > Protopteridae > Protopterus > Protopterus annectens. Next base: position 731,262,433 of record NC_056744.1, read on the forward strand.
ACAAACATGAGAAATTTCATGAACTCTAATCCTTTATTTCTCTTCATTGTTTCTAATATAATTTTTCTGTACGGACTAGACTAATGTAGTGCCATTATTCATCTGTCCAAGCAATTTACTCCATTTCTGTTGTACATAAGGCTAACCATAAAACTTAGCATTCGCAGCTATAAGCATCTTACTTTTTAAGCATATCATTAACCTTCTGTTTAAATTCAAATGCAAACTGTATCCAAAATTCAGATCATATTACAGACCCATCCCGTTTTTGATGATATAGAATTTTATTATATAAATATATTACAAATCTGATGTTGTCCTTTTCACTCTTACTCAGTAATGGGATTGGATCAGATCCTCTGATCTGACTCAGCCTTGTACACTAGACTTTGGATCCAGCTTTTGAGGTCCTGCCTCTACCCATAATGCTCTATTCCATCCCATTTGCCTCAGATCTCTTTTGCTGCCATTGTAGGTAGATGTAGGTTCCACTCTCGAGCATAGTAAGCAGATTTTCTTTTAATTGTTTAATTGTTAAATTTACATAGTTCTTCTTAAACCTTGTTAGTTTTTTCCTGTATCCTCCCTCTTAGTGTTCACTGGCATTAGGAATTTTTTGCATCTTTCTTTGACATTCTACTAAGTTGCAGTAGTCTTTGTACCATTGTTGGTACTTTCCTTTACCTGTTAGGTATTTCCTTAAAGACCATAGCTGGCATTTTTCTTCCTTCTTTTCTTCTTCCAGGCTGTTTTTGGCTAATATTACCATTTTTTGGTAGTTTCTGCCTAACAATATATTGTAGGTAAATGACTGACTTTTGGAATAGAGTGCATGCCAGAGCAGCATATAAAACAGATAAGATTAGTGCACAGTTGTTTTGTGCTATGAGTCATTTCTTGTTTCCCATGTTTGCAAATGTTAAGCTTGAGCTATTCATAGGAATTAGAAGCAGGGATGGGGATACATAGTTGCTGTTTCCCTGCTTTTATGAGTTGCTGCATCCTCCTATAATTACATGCAAGTTTAGCATTGTTTTTAGTTTAAATGCTTAGGAATTATAGTGAAAGTCACTTTTTGAGTAATAGACTTGGGTCTTAGGAATAGCTGTCGCTGGCTTACAGATGCACGAATAGTCAAGAAGTGTAATAGATGTCACAAAAATGTACTATTACTTTTTTGTTGATTACGTCTTATGTAGGAGGGAGTTTGAAAACATTTGATTTGTGTTTTCAAAGGATTTGCTGTATATTCATTCAGTTGATAACTATTCCTTTGTTGAAATGTTACTTATATTTGCAAGCATATGCTTAGTTCTGCTGTGTATTATTTTATCCAGTATATCCTGCCCAGGATGTGTTTTATAGGTGTCATGCTAAAAACAAAGTGCTTATCTTGTTGATATTTCCCATCTTGCTGTTTAAAGAGAGTCATTGGAACAGTGTATCACTTCTTTTAAACACCTTTATTAAATTGTCACTTAAGGCACAGGTAAACATACATGAATGGAAAACAAACCATATTAAAACTTTTCCAGTTCACACACGTTATGCATAACATATCATCTGGTGTCAATTTTCATTCATTCTTGACGAATGAGATTCAGTTCCGATCCTCAGAACCGGCTCGGCCGTTATACAGCTTGCTCCAGCCAAAAAAAATCTCGAGCTAAGACTCTCTCTGTAGTACCTCAGATCTCATTTGCTGCTCTGATAACAAGAAGCGTCAGCCGATACTCTCCAGCTAACTGCTTTAATTATATATTTTCTTTCTCAAGACATAGTTCATATATCTTTAAATAGTTTCCTTTTTCTGTTGTGTTATTTTTAGTGTGCATAAATTAGTACTGTACCCTTCTTACCTATCAGTAATTTGTATTACCGTTGTTGGTAATTTTTCCCTCCTTTTTATCTTTTAGGTAATCTTCTGTACCATTGCTGGTATTTCCCTTCTTTACCATTTTTGGTATTTTTCCCTGCCATAGTTGATATCCTTCTTTTTTCTTCTTTTAAATGGCAGAAAAGTGGAGAGGCACATTGGGCTTCAAACAGTGCCAGGACTGTGGAAGAAGTATGCCCAGTTCAGATGGGCATCTTTCATGTGTATATTGCTTGGGTGTGCCCCATTTGGAAACTAATTGTAAGCTTTGCCAAAGCTTTAGTTCTAGAACATTGCTGGAACATTTTAATAAGTTGATTGTGAAGGGATTGTTAATATTCTCCTTTGATGAAGCCATGTCAAAGCCAGAATCCTTCACCAAAACTGAATATAAAAAGAGAAGTTATTCGGTGCCAGGCTGTCCATTGGTGCCGGACTCAAAAAGGCATAAGTCTCCGGTTCCATCAGTCTACATGAAAATGAAGAGTAAGATTCCTAAACTGATTGTTAAACAAGCTTCGGCACTGACAATTGTGGCCGACTTTGAAACTTTGGTACTGACCATTTCATTGTCACTGACTCTGACAGCCTAGGCACTGACAGTTTCGTCAGCACCGACTTTGATAACCTCAGCACTGCCAGTTTCGTTGGCATGGGCATCTTTGACCTCCCACTCAGTTCCAACATCTCCATCTGCTCCACAGCATATGGTGCCTAAGCATGAAACCTTAGTACTTCCCAAGAACAAGGTACCCACTTCTATAGACCCCCTTCTGGGTCATCTTCCCAGTCCCTTCTTAGATAGGCCAGAGTCTCCCTCGGGAATGTCAGTCCGATCTACCAGAAGTCTTTTCAAGGTAGAAGTGGTGAGATTAGTGAATCACCTTTTGGCGGCCAGGAGTCTTCCTGCACCCACACAGCCCTCCCTCCCAATTAGAAGCAAGGTATTTTCTCCTAGCACTTCTCCTGATTTTCCTCCTCTGACCTCCTCACCAGGTTTGGAGCCCACCACTTTCATTACCCCGGTTCCACCTGTTACAGTACTGACAGTAGCTGTTTCTTTGGTGCCTGGATTGGCTCTGACGTCTTCGATTCCCTCGGAATTGATAGACTCTCGCAGCCATAATTTGGCTGCTTGTTCAGAGAGCTCTGGTATGGTCTCTATTGTTTTCTCAGGGTCGTCTTTGGCTCTCGGCACCCTGACAGTTTTGGACTCTTCCCCAGCTCCTGTTTTGGAGGGTGGTCCTTCGGGGCAGGGTGTGACCCCGGTTCGGAGGTTGTCTTTCTCGGTTCCAGGCTCCCATCCCTCTTCCAGTATGCCTGCCTTCCAGATCATGGAGAAAGCCTTAGCCTCAGTGGGCCCTCAGCTGGGCCCCATCTACATCAGAGTGTCACATTTTTGTACATTCTGGTCTGCAGCTGCCTCCATCTCTCACATTGGGACAGCGGGCACCAAAACTGCAAGATATCTCTGTTCAGGGCCCCTCTTCTTTGGGGTCTTCCTCAGTAATCCCCACTGAGAAACCACCCTGTAAGAAGACTTGCAGGTGGAAGCATTTAGATTGTCTGGAAGAATCTGTCACAGAAGACACAGACTACAATGAAGGAGAGGGTTGCCCCTGGTCACCCCCTGAAGATGTCTCATTTGGAGACATCATGGAAATCTTAAAATAGAGGGGTGATCGGAACACCACAAACACATCCTCAGAGGAGTCTTTGTTCTTGTGGTTGACCCTGCCCGCTGATGAACTTATTAAGCTAATCACGCAGCGAGCATGGAAGACTCCTAATTCCATAGATCCGATTCCCAGGAGGCCAGACAAAATGTTATCAGCTCCAGAAGATCAACCACATTGGGGAAATGGTTTATCAGTAGATGCCATGTTGGTGGTGGTGGCCATTAAAAAGAAACTTTCAGAGGAGAGTTCCAGTTTCGACCATCTTAACTGAGAGTTTCAGACAATGGACAGGTTTGCATCATCAGACTTCACTCTTAGGTCCTTGAATTTCATGGCACACTTCACTAGACTCCAAAGGGATCTAATAAAGAAGCTTTCAGATAGCCTTGCTGGAGCTGTGTCTGACGAGGTGTGAGATAAGGTTACCTCTCAGCTTGCCACCCTGGAGTCTATATCGAAATTGTCCATGTGGCTCATTGCTCATGCAGCCGAAGGAATGACCAGGGCAGCGGGTTCAGACATTGCCATAAGGCGCCACACCTGGATGCATTTGTGCGACTGTGGAACCTTTCATGTCTTCCTTTGTCAATGCTTCTATTGACAGATCTTCCTTGTTTGGCCCCAACATCAGAGACACACTAGCCAGGTGCAAGAAAGATAGAAAGACCCTTTCTGCCATGTTTCTTCATTTTTCTTCTCCTCAAAGATCCTACTCTAGGAATCAGAGGAGTGGGAAAATGTGGTTCAAGAAGTGCCAAGGGTCTTTTTAGGACACACATGGTGAATACTCCCCTCGGGGTAGAGGGGGGAGGTCTAAGGGAAGACACCCTCCCTGTGGCAGAGGTGGCCTGCAAAATCAGGGCTCCAGGGACTCCTTCTCCGGACAGCCCTACCAGCGCTTCTGAATGGAGGCCCAATTACTTAACCTTGGAAACAGTCGGGGAAGATTTTCACTGCACCAGACAGTCTGGCTATTGATAACTTTGGATACCTGGGTGCAGAGAATTATCAACAGAGGTTACCACATTCCCTTTACTCTCTCTCTAAACTCCCCAAAAGAGACCCTGATGTTCCACCTAATAAGAGGAATCAAGCAGCAGTAGAGGTTCAAAAGCTGCTGGAAAAAGAGTCATCCAAGAAGTCCCTCCAGACCAAAGAGGATCCGGATTTTATTCAAGATTCTTTTTAGTGCCAAAAAAAAACCAGGGGAATGGAGACCAATTTTGGATCTCAGCCTTCTGAACAAGTTTGTTCAGCAAACAAAATTCCAGATGGTCACTGATCAGTCTATCCTTCCTTTTCTAGAGGAAAATGATTGGATGAGCTCTATAGACCTTCAGGAAGTGTATTACCACATAAAGATGGACAAATGCTCCAGAATGTTCCTCTGCTTCCAGCTGGGAGCCAGTCATTTCCAGTTTAGAGTGCTGCCTTTCGGTCTCACCACAGCCGCCAGGGTGTTATCCAAATGCATGGCAATGGTAACAGCTCACTTGAGGCTACGTGGATTCCAAGTGTTTCCATACCTAGATGACTGGCTCCTCACCACCCCCACCAAGCATCTACTGCTTCAAGCCACAGACTTCTTATTGCATCTTTTCCAGTCCTTGGGCATTACAATCAACAAAGAGAAGTCACAGCTAATGCCAACACAGGACCTATAATTTATAGGAGCATGCCTCAATACCGTCTCTTGTGTAGCTTTTCTCCCTCTACACAGACTACAAAAAGTAAGGACACAAGCACATTTCATCATATCAAAAGGCAAAGTGCCTGCTCCTCTTGTCCTCCAAGACCTGGGATCTATGACAGTGACCATAACCTTAGTGCCCCTGGCAAGGTTTCACATGAGACTGCCTCAATGGCTCTTAGCTGCCCAATGATCAATACTGATGCACCCAAGGTCTTATCCAGTTTTGATAACAAACTGCTGCAAGCAAGATCTATCCTGGTGGATGAAATCAGAGGAAAATCTATGGAGCCGCACCTTCACTCCCTCTCCGCCCATGGCCATAGTGACCATGGACACTTCCCAGATTGGATGGTGGGGACATTATCTGAGAAGAACAGTTCAAGGCACTTGGTCCCCGCAAGAAGCCAATCTGCACATCAATGTCCTGGAATTGAGGGCAGTGCTTCTAGGGTTGCAAGCCTTTCAGTCTGTCCTTCCTTCCAGAACAATTACAATTCAGTCAGGCAAGATGTCCATAGTCTGGTACATCAACAAATAGGGCGGAACCAGATCTTATCCCCTGTGCTGGGAAGCTCTCAGGATATGGCAATGGGCTATCTCTTCCAACCCCTTTCTAATAGCAATGCATATCCTGGGAAGCTCCAGCGTGACAGCAGACAAACTGAGCAGACGCATCCTCCTGCCTCACAAGTGGTCTCTCAATCCCAAAGTAACGATGAAAATTTTTCTTCGTCAGGGCCAGCCTTGCTGCAACCTTTTTGCCTCCCCAATAAACAGCAAATGCAGCAGATGTTTTGCCTTAATTCCCCAAGAGGCACACTCATCCTTGATTGGCCCCAGGGACTTCTTTATGCCTTTCCCCCATTTCCCTCTTCTTGAAGAAAGCCAAAAGGTTGAGATGCAACGTGAGCCTCATTGCACCCTATTGGCCCCATCAAATCTGATTCCCCTTCCTTTGGCCTCACCTGATTATCCTTGGATTTTGGACCCAGTTACAGATCTGCTGTCTCATCTGCAGGGATTGGTGCATCCCAACCTACACAGTCTCAAACTGATGGCTTGGTATCTCCAATTCCATCAATTGCCAGGCAGAACAGCTTACACTCCTCAGGGCAATCCTCCTGGCTTCTCATAAACCATCCACGAGGAAACTCTATCTTAGCAAATGAAAGAGATTTTCAATTAGGGCACGTGAGAATAATTTAGATCCCTTTTAAGCACTTGTTGACAAGGTCTTGGAATTCCTGGCTTCACTTTTTGATCAAGGAGCTTTAGCTTCCACCATTAAGGTCCAATTAGCAGCCATTTCCAATTTCCACAATGGGTTTGACGATCGTACCTTAATTTCCCACCGTTTATGCTAAGTTTTTCTTAAAGTCACCCTATGTCTAAAGCCACCATTTAAGGATCCTATAGCTCCATGGGATTTGACTGTAGTACTACAGTGTTTAGTTCTTTAGCCCTTTGAGGCAGCATCTACTTGTGATCTCAAGTTCCTGTCATGGAAAAATCTTTTTCTGTTGGCCATCACTTCTGCCAGGAGAGTTTTTGAATTGCAGGCATTATGTGTGAATCATCCTTATATGATCTTTCACAGGGATAGGGTTTCATTGAGAACCAACTCTTCCTTTTTACCTAAGGTGGTCTCGGAATATAATGGTAATCAGACTATTGATTTGCCCGTCTTCTTCCCAATTTTTCAAATAAAAGTGAATATTGCTTGCATGTACTGGATGTTTGCAGACAGTTATGTTTCTATCTTGACAGAACCAAACAGTCTAGAAAATCGGATCAATTGTTTGTGTCCTTTCAGGTTCAACCTTGGGTAAACCTGTCTCGAACATTACTTTATCAAAATGGCTTAGGAACTGTGTTACTTTCATTTATAATCGCAATAACCACAAGTTGCCTATGCCTGTTAAGGTGCATTCCACCAGATCTATATCCACTTCAGCTGTTTTCCATTTCAAGGCATCCATGGAAGAAATATGTGCAGCAGCAACATGGGCTTCTACCCATACCTATATCACTCATTTGAAATTGGATATGGTCTCCAGGGAAGGAGTATCTTTCGACTCTATGGTGCTCAGAAATAGGGCCACCCAGGACCTAAAGTAGCTCAGGACTCTGTCCCAGTTGCCAAGATTGAATTAAGATTGACAACATCAGATAAAGAAGTTATGTTCATACCATAACGTTCCATCTTTGTTGTTGATCTTCATTCATTCTTGGTGTCCTGCCCCCTCCTATGGACTCCTGGAGGTTTGGACACTTGTTATGGCAGCTTTTAGATTTCACCTTAGACATGGCTTCTGTTATCCTTCTGTTATTTCTCTGTATTTGGCTGCAAACCCAATTTGAGGTAATATAGAGAGGGGCATTGTGGGTGGCTCGAGAGTTTTTTTGGCTGGCATGAGCTTTATAATGGCCGAGCCGGTTCTGAGGTTCTGAACCGAGTCCCATTCATCAAGAATGAATGAAAAATGATAACACAGATGGAACGTTATGGTAAGAACATAACTTCTTTATTTCTCTTTTTTTTGTTAATTCCACCATTACATAAATTGCTGAATTGCTGAATTCCTGCCTTCCTTTAAATCCCTCTTCTCCTTGTGAACATCATTCTGTATGTATAGTTCTTATAATTTTCATTTAATTCTATGTAAGTTGCTCATTCTCTTTTCTAAAGATTCCTCTTCCACTTCTTTCATCTCATTTATAATATTCAGAACTTCAAATACAGTTGGTTTAGACTTTAAAAACTCAGTTACTAGAAAATGGAAATCAAACCTTTATTAAGTTATCACTTACGATATAAGCAAACATACATTAATGCATACATGCATAATGGAGAAGTTAAAGAAGTAGAAAC